>NC_134894.1:61603084-61674930 GCF_041734735.1 Babylonia areolata | reverse complement strand
TTTTAAAAAAAGGGCCCCCGGTCATGATTGCAATCCCCTTTTTCCTTCAGAATTTTTGTTTTCACTAGAACGTTTTGACAAATTCAATTTTAAAAACTATTTCAGTTTTGTCTCTTTTAGTTTTACCTTTTAAAATTTTGATGAAAATTCGTTTCATGGTGGTTTCCAAAACAGCAACAACAGAACACTCACTCACACACACACACACACACACACACACACACACACACACACACACACACAAAGGAGTGGGGAGATGCTGCACATTGCACTGTTTAAAATTTTATGTTAAACATTTACTTAAAATGAAGAAGAAGCATGAAGCCTTTTTTATTTTTTTTATTAAAAAAAAAAATGTTTTGTCTGTTTTAGCATTTTTACCGAGCACCATCACAGGCAGTTTTGTTCAAATTACATATTGGCATCATGAAGACCTCGTGTTTTTTTGTTTGTTTGTTTTTTGTTGTTTTTTTGGGGTGGGTGGGGTCTGTTTGTGTGTTGTGTGTGGGGGGGGGATGTGTGTGTTTGTGGGGGGGGGGGGGGGGGGGGAGGGTTGGATTGTGTGCGTTTTTGTTTGTTTTTTCGTTTGTTTTGTGGCCAACAGCGACTTGCCAAACACTTCGGTAGGCGGCTTCGACAGTCCATTGGCGGGGGTTGATGTAAACGCGTTGGGTTATACTGCTGGTCAGGCATCTTTCTAGCAGATGTGGTGTAGCTAATATGGGTTTGTCCGAACACAGTGATGCCTCCTTGAGAAACGGAAGCCGAAACTGAAAACTGTACAGAACGATGTTGGGCTAGACAATGGTTGGCTAATCTGCCAAGTGCAGCCCATTGTCTTCGGCAGTATGTCCACAGTGCTGGTGGCTTTCCTTGAGATCTCAACATAAGTGATATATTTGAATTTTCATTTTGCTCCTTTTGTCACAACAGATTTCTCAGCGTGAAATTTGGGCTGTTCTCCCCAGGGAGAGCGCGTCGCTACACTGACAGAGCCTCCCATTTTTGACTCACTTGTGTAAATAAAGTTAGTCTATGTTTTAACCCGGTGTATGTGGTAAACTTTAGCATTACCATTTTCTCTGGAAATACTTTGCCTGCCAATACCAAGTTTGGCTTAAAGAAAGTATGGAAAGTAATCTTCACAGTCATACCAATAACAGGTTGTTAAATATCAAATTCAATCAAATGACGTCAGACGCGCCGCCGCAGTGGGGAATTGTCTGCTTCCTTCGGAACTGAACATGCACGGTTCAATCCCGCTCGCATGCATTTTTTCCCACGCTTATTTCAAAAACATATTTAATACAGAGCACTTTTCACTGATTTTTTTCAATCTTTTTTTAGTCTCCCCATTATTCCTTTACTGAAGGCTTTGTCTGTTGTTTGGTATTTGATCCCCTGCCTCCACTGTTTTTATTTGTTTTCCTATCGAAATGGATTTTCTACAGAATTTTGCCATAAGATAAGAATAACTTTATTATCTCCAACTGGAGAAATTTGGTCAGGTGCATTATCACAACATAGACAAGTAAACAACATGGGGATAACTGTAAAATCCAACAACAGCCCCTACAAATATTACGAAGATACAAATGTAAAAAAATATCACATACATCGTTTCATATATACATCCACACACTGCAGGTAATAACTAGTATTCTTAATGTAAAAACAGAAAGAATTAAGAAACATTATTTGAATATAATTATAAACATAGCCTACTATAGTGCACATTGATTATAATAGACAGATAAGATAAGAATAAAGATGAATTGCGGAAAACCACAATCAGATAATCAGCACACACCCGCACCGCACCCCTCCCCCCACCCCCCACCCCACACACGCGGATAACTTGATTAAACAAGAGTAATAAACATATGTTCTCAAATAAAAGCATTTCACATATTCGCTTTTAAAAACATTGCAATTAATTATTACATCGTAATTATTAAACAGAAATATATTTAGAATATGGACGTTAGCATTAGACATATTCATTGTACATTCATCCTGCATATTGCACATTATTCTTCCTACATATTGCACATTCATTATAACCAATTGTCACGTTTTAAGCTCAGTAAACACACACACACACACACACACACACACACACACACACACACACACACACACACACACACACACACACACACCACAACTAGAACAAGGTACAGCCTATCATGCACGGACTTTCACACGTCTCACATGAGAGTGCGCGCGCGCGCGCACATACACACACAGTTCTCAAGAATTTAAACAGTGGATTGAACGTGGAATAAAAGTCTTCAGAGCTCTGGATTTCAACTTAAAAGTTCTGTAGCGTCGTCCTGATGGCAACAGCTCATAATACTTTGCTAAAATATGGGTGTCGTCAGTTGCTATCTGCCTGCTTTTTTTAACCACTCGACTTTTATACAGCTCTTGCATACTAGCTTGTTTCACTCCCACAATTTTACTGCATACACTCATGACATCGTTCAAAACACGCTTACTCCTCACTCCCAAACTTCTATACCAGCACATAAATGAAACTGTAAGCACGGACTCGATACAACATCGATAATAACTTTGAAGAATATTTGAATTTATACCAACATTTCTAAGCTTCTGTAAACAAAAAATTCTAGATTGACATTTCTTATGAATGGAATCAACATTTCTGTCAAAAGTCAGCTTATTGTCTAAAATGGTCCCTAAATATCTATATTCATTGACCCTCCCACTGTTTGACCATCAATAACAAGGTCAGCTACAGGCAAGGGGTCTTTCCGAAAATCTGTTAACATTTCTTTTGTTTTCAATACGTTGAGATCCAGATAGTTTTTCTCACACCAGGAACAGAACTTTTTAATTTCACTGAAATAAATAGCATCAGAGTTGGACAGATCTTCAATTGCTGAATCATCAGAATATTTTATGACAGGAGTTTCCTCCGCGCCTCTGCAGTCATTTGTGTACAGTGTAAAAAGAACAGGGGACAGCACTGTACCTTGGGGTGCACCAGTAGAAGTAGATTTTGGAGAAGAGTGGGCAGAATGAAAGCGGACGGACTGAGTTCTATTGAGAAGAAAACTTACTGTCCAAAGAGTAAGCTTCGGATCAGCATCCATGCCTAGCAGTTTGAGGGCAAGGAGATGAGGTTGTATTGTGTTAAAAGCAGAAGAGAAGTCAACAAAAAGGATACGAACGAAAGATCCCGTGTTATTCAAATGAAGGAAAGCATTATGAAGGAGAGTTAGGATAGCATCGTCAGTACTTCTGTGTGCTTTATAAGCAAACTGGAGAGAGTCAAGCTGCTGTTCAGTGAAAGAAAGAAGATGTCGGAGAATAATTTTTTCAAAGCATTTCATCACTACTGAAGTCAGGGCAACAGGACGGTAATCATTTAGTGCGGCTGGGTTCTTTTTCTTGGGGATAGTTCAACCCTCTCACACACACACACACACACACACACACACACACACACACACGTATACACACATACACACACGTACACACACACACACACATACGTATACACACACACACGTACACACACACACACACACACACATATATATATATATATATAAATTTGGGGGCGGGGGATGGGAATTTATCATTAGTTACGCAATATCTTCTTCTTTTCTTTTTTTTTTCAGAGAATACGATTTTCTCCAAAAAGGTGGACGTAAGCAGTAACAGTGACGAGGCATGCAAGATCACTGATGGGTTTGAAAGCAATACGTGCGTCGTTCCTGGTCAAAGGGAAACTGTTGGATGTTTCTATTCAACAATGCATGACATGATGCCTTGGGTTCAAGTCGACTTTGGACACGTCATCACGTTTAGGAGATTTCAAGTTGATTTGAGAAAAACTCGTAAGTTTTTCGTTTTTTGGGTTTCTTTTTCCTTTAGAATAGCAGGCCATTTTGGGATGACACCCCAGATCACTTGTGATAATCCAGCGTCATTTGAAATGTGATTGTGTTTGAAGCATGAAGATTATTTCTTGATTTTGCCATCCATATACAGTGTCCTTGTTGATGTTGCTGATGAATCCCCATATTTCAGAGTTGTACACCCCCACATATTGTCGGGGGAACATCGGGGAAAAAGTAATCATCCATCGTGCTATGTCTGTTTTTGACTCACAGTTTATGTGAAAACCTGTTTTTGTTGGATTACTATATAACTGTGGGGGTGGGATGCTGGTGGTGTAACTTTCTTGTTTGTAAACTCCTGCTATTTTATTCATAATCAAAATAATCTCTCATCCTGTGCATTGTTTAGCAAGTCTGTGGGAAGAATGCTTCCACTGGTCCAACATTCAAATTTCTGTGGACGGAAGGTTCTGCGCCGGGGCACCTGTATATGAAAAGTATGAGTGCCAACTTCACCACTACCGTATGTATGCCCTAAATGTGGAAGCATGTTGTATACATAATCTAAAACTCAAGTTTCAGGAGAAAAAGTCTATGTTTGGTTAATCCTCTGAACCGAATTCTTATCTAAAAAAGACAACAGTCATACAACAATAGCACCAGCAAAAAGATCAACAGCAGCAACAACAACAACAACAACAACAACAACACACACACAACACACACACACACACACACACACACACACACATGTGAAAAACAAATATCCATTCAAATCTTTAATCACATGCGAAAACAAGGTGAGTGTGTAACCAACCACCTAGGGTCCTATTGACAGGGAAGGCGCAAATAGAAAGGCCCGGACTAAACGTGTTGTGCAAGACAATCCATTGAAAGCTGGGATTCATGGCGGACAACTCTGGCGAAGTCCTTCTCATTTCTGTACTCGACGTTATGCGAGTTTTCATTCTCTTGGATGGACTGCCTGCTGAGGCGGTCGGACTCCATTTGCCTGGGTTTGAAATCAGAGTTGTCCTGGAGTACGCGGGTCCACGGCACCTTATTCCGTATCATTTGGTGCATCCCCCATTTGGTGCATCCGCCATCTGGGGGACGTGCCCCTGCGCCGTATAGTCCCGGCGCGAGGATTCGTTCACTAAAATGAACCTAAACAGACGCATTTATCATGAAAAAAAAAGAATTATCTTTACGAAATACTGCCCTGAATCTACGTGAAAAGAGAAGTTTGCCACATGCTTTCGCTTCCGACGCTATCTTGGATTTTGACATTTGACCCAGCAAGTGCTCGCCAATTGTTCCTGCAATATGACTTCAAACGATTCTTTCTCGGAAAACCAAGCCTTCGATAGCTCCGATGAAAAGACCTGGGAGCTACAGGATGCCGTGTCTGACACATACAGACGAAGACCCGATCTCTCTTCCTCGATTCCAGACCATAGCAGACGACGCCATGCGTAAGTGTTTGTTTTCATCATTCGATCTCAGTTAACTAAAAAAAAACAAAACACAAAAACAACATTACCGTTGTGATACACAAATGATGAAAACTGGCCACTGGAAATCATTTGTCGGCTTATTTGTGTGTGTGTGTGTGTCTTATTAATCATTGACAGACAATAACATATAAACATATAATTCTGCTTCGACACATAACATGCTGGATCTAGCAGACTGACCCAGTTTCTGCTTGCAGATGAGCAAGTGCTTCGCTATGATAATTCAAGACAAACTATGAACTGTATTGATACTGCGCTCGTTATAATCGTGCGTGTCCACGATATATGCATTTTTCACATGACAGTCTGTGTGAGCGTGTGCGTGCATGCATGCATGTGTGTGTGTGTGTGTGTTTCCCTTGCATGCAACGTTGTGCGTGTGTGTGTGTGTGTGTGTGAATAGAATAGAATAGAATAGATTTTATTGTCATGAAACCGGAAGGTTTATAAGACACAATTGCAATGGTAAATGAATGAACGAATGAAAAACACACAATAATTATTTATCAATCAGTTAATGTGGTAAATTGTAGCAGCATTCATACACAAATTTTCCTAATCTTGTTTGTATATATTCATCATCTGTTAGCATCACCTGACTGGGAATATGTCCTGTGTTATTCGAATTTTGAATATCCTTTAAAAATTGTTGCCTTAAGGTTTTATATTTAATACAATGATCAAGAAGATGGATTTCGTCTTCCAGGATGTGTGTGTGTGTGCGTGCGTGTGTGCGCGCGCGCGCGTGTTTGTGTGTGTGTGTGTGTGCAACAGGTAATGCCAATGGCGAATGTGTGTGTGTGCGTGTGCGCGCGCGCGTGTGACATGGTAATGCCAGTGGCGAGTGTGTGTGTGTATGTGTGTGTGTGTGTGTGTGTGACATGATAATGCCAATGGCGAATGTGTGTGTGTGTGTGTGTGTGTGTGTGTGATGCTAATGCCAGTGGCCAGTGTCAGTGTTTGTGTGTGTGTGTGTGTGTGTGTGTGTGTGTGTGTGTGTGTGACATGGTAATGCCAATGACGAATGTGTGTGTGTGTGTGTGTGTGTGTGTGTGTGTGTGTGTGTGTGTGACATGGTAATGCCAATGACGAATGTGTGTGTGTGTGTGTGTGAGTGTGTGTGCGACATGGTAACGCCAATGACGAGTGTGTGTGTGTGTGTGTGTGTGTGCATTATTTTTGGTGCACGCTTCAATCAGTTGGGGGGGAAAAAAAAGGATTTTCGCTTTTTGTTTCAGGAATGCAGGTTACAACACGGAAGATCCAGGATCACAGAACCCCATCCCCCTTTTGAACCTGGAGTGTACCTGGAGGATGTCAAAACAAGGGCTGACATCAACCAATATTTGTAGCCAGTAGACATACTTTATGTGCAATAGGGAGACAACAAAACTGTTTCATTTCTGTCAGCAACTCATAAGCGAATAGATCCAGCTTTGTTCATCATAGATCAAAAGTTGTGGGGAAATTTAGAAAAATATATGCCAGACAGCCACAAATAGTCAAAGACAACGAACATATGGGTAGGGTGGACAAAAGTTATCAGTTAATTTAACAAATACAATGCATTACACAAACAAATGGTGAAAAACTTTTCTTTTCCTGTTTCATTGACATTGCACGAGTAAATGCTTTTATTTTATTTCAAGACTTCAGAAAAAGTTCACCCACACATTCCAGAATTACAGGGACAGGACAGATTTGGTCAGACGGACATTACTGAAGAAGTGATTAGACAGCTTGCAAGTCTGGGTGAATATGAAGAAGTTCCAGAAGCATCTAATAGAATTGTGTTCACTAAATATTGCATTCTCCTGTTTAAAAAAAAAGTTATGCAGAGTTAAAGAAAGAAAGAAAGAAAAAAAATGTGTGTTACCTGTGAAAACCACATGTGCTTTGTGGAGAGCAGGAGCTGCCTTCTTTTGTTCTGCTGAACAAGAAGTATGTTGTCTGTTGTACATGACTCATGTGATTTGTAGTAATGAGTCAGGAAATATAGTTGTGTTTTCATTCATTGCACTAAACTTCTGTTTTGTTTTGTTTTTTTCACAAAACTGTGAATTTTGTTTGAAATGAAAGAAAAATGATTGTTTTCTAAATAGAATTTAAAATTGTGAACTTGAACCCAATATCTTGGATTTGTTTTTCAGTAAGAATGTGAAAAATACTGAAAATGCACAAATTTTCTATTTTTAGCAACATAGGTCAAAGGACATCGAAATGACTTCCACACGCATTTAAGAAAATATAATATTTTGAAAGTTTGCTTTATTCTGATGAAAATGATGTATTATACATCCAGTTTGGTTCATAAATGCACATTTTTTTAGTTAATGATGCTCAGTTATTATTAAAAAACAACAACAAACAAACAAACAAACAAAAACAACAACAACAAAAAAGACGTTTTTCTTGACAAGCCATTCTTGATCTGACTGAATCTGTTAGCGGAGAACTAGAGTATGTCCAAGACCGAAAAGACGGTTTGCCACCTGTGCTGCTAGTGATGTTGATATTGCTGTGTTGACAAACTTAAGGTGAACGTTCCTTTTCTTTTGCTGCACGTTGACAGTGGAATTCACTACATTCAGATTTCCGTTACGCCCCAACAACCGCGTTCAACAGAGTACTGAAAACATATCTTTTCAAACTGTACTTTTCTCACTGCAACATTTCCAAACGCATATGCTTGCTGTGATCTTATTGCTGGGTGTGCTCTTTGTGTTGATTTGTATGCATTTGTGATGATTTTGGTGTTTTTTGTTTGTTGTGATGTTTGGTTCCTTGGTATTTATTTTTGACTGTGGTGACTGTGATGTGCTTTGTTTTGCTGCGATTTGTGCCTGTGTGATTTGAGACTGTGATGGTGCCTGTGTTGATTTACATCATTTTTATGTCACATAGAAGTAAATATGTATATACCAGCCAGTGTCATGTGAGAGTGTGTTGACTTCGTACGTTTTACGTCACATAGTCTTAGACTTGTTTATTTCATTTTAAAGCGTGGTGAGCCCCATCTCAGACGGAGATACTGCGGAATGTAAACCTGCATTTTATTGTTATTATTATTATTATTATTGTTATCATCATCACTTTTATCACTATTATTATCATTGTTGCGTTATTTTGCTACTGGCACATTTCAAGATGTTGTTGCTGACTTGGTTGGTGTTAGCCAACCTACAGCATGCCGTACAATAGTCGTCATGCCAACACAGCGCCAGGCCAGAGAAACCGTCCTGACTCAGCTAAACCAGTGGTCGTCATGCCAACACGGCGCCAGGCCAGAGAAAACATCCTGACTCAGCTAAACCAGTGGTCATCATACCAACACGGCGCCAGGCCAGAGAAAACATCCTGACTCAGCTAAACCAGTGGTCATCATGCCAACACGGCGCCAAGCCGGAGTGACCAAGAGCAAGTTTTAAGCCATACAGGAGCTGGGAAATGTCATCGGTTGCACTGATGGCACTCGCATACGAATTCAGGCATCACACGAACAGGAGCACGTATTTATGAAGCGGAAAACTGTCCATTCAGTCAATGTTGACACTGCTCAGTTGGAACCTCTCCCCAGCCAAGCAACCTGTGTGAATAGCTCCTTCACCTGCGCTCTCCTCTCTGAAGCTGTCAGACTCCAGCTCCCGGACCACCAGGCACCTTAAGGTCCTGCAGATGGTAAAGGAGGGGCTAAATAAGCCTGTCTGCATGGTGAGGGTTACCACCTTTTTCCCCATCCCCATAGTCAGGAGTCGTCGGTGCCTGGAGCTTTCCCGACAGGAAAGTATTTAAGGGATTGCTGAAAAGGTGGGGTCTGGTCATTCTACACCCTAGACCACCCAGCTTAGAGTGGGGGGTGAAACCTTCAGCTCAGGACTTAATGCTAATCCCTCAATGCGCTCCCTTTCACAGCTCCTCCAGTCTCTCTTTCAGAACTCTGGCTGATTGGGATAATTTGGCTTACCATTGTCTTTTAGAAGTCCCCACAGCCATATTCTGTTTGATGTCTTCCAACACGGGGCCAACCAGCTGTGGTAAGAATGCCCGGAACACCTGGCTATGGAGTCTCCTCCTGTTGAGCTGTAGGACTGGGAGATCTTTATAGGATTCCATGGTTTGCCTTTTTCTCACTTCTTCGTCAGTGATGTGATCTGAATAGAAGACGTCGAGGAGTTTTCGGAATCATCTCGTCTCTGTAGCTTGTGTCATCTCCTCCATGTCAGTTGTAAAAGTACACGACTCATAGGCATACAGAAATATTGAGATGACCACGGAGCATATGAGTCTGATTTTTGAGCTGCGGGCGATGTTCTTGTTACCCAGACGGTCTTCAGATTTGTCTGTGCTGTTGTTTGTGCAGTGCTTGACAGTATTTCAGGCATTGATCCTTTGTCTTTTACTACCACTTCCAGATACTTAAACTGTGGACTGATTTCAGTTTCTCGTCATTGACTCTGATATCAGTGCTGGTGCCGTTGGTGTCTGTCATCAGCTTGGTCTTCACTGCACTGACTTCCATGTCGCAGGCTGTGAAGGTCTTGTCCACGTGTTCCACCAGTCTTGGTAACTCCTCTTCTTTCCTGCTGGGCAGTCACAGTACAGTGAGTCTATGTAATAAATCAGTGTTCGGTTGTGTGTGTGTGTGTGTGTGTGTGTGTGTGTGGCAAACCTTTACAAATTCATTTTCTTTGGAAATACTGTGCCCGCCAATAAAGAATTTGGAAATGGAAAAAAAGTAAAGTCATGATAGGTTTAAGTATCCCGGATTAAACCGTATTTCCAGATCATGAACGGTTTATTTCGTTTCGGTTCTGGATCCAGAAAATTTTAATTTGGCTCTTCAGAGTTGCCTGAACGTATGTTTGGATTTGAAGATGGCGTGACGTCGCTTTTCTTTTTCGCAGTTAAAAAGTGAAGAAATAGAAATTCTGCAGAGAACACCTACAATGACACCAACTACACTATCGACGTGTTAACTGAATGTGGAAATTCACTAGATTTAGAAAAGAAAAGAAAGCAACCTTCAGTTTCGGTAGCGCACACTAGTCTGCACAGATCTGTAACAGTGTGCTAGAGGTGGAGTCCATGGCAACGTCTCATTTGCCGCGAAATTAAAAAGACAATCTTAATTAATCAAGATACATGAAAATAACATGATTTAAACGGTGTAAACTTCTTGAATACAATAACCTATTTATCGTGCAAAAAAAAAAAAGAAGTTAAAATATAAAATTTGGTTTGTTAGAAGTCAGATGAGTTTTAATGGTTAAGTCTTCTTGCTTTTGAGCTGATCATGATTGTCAGTATCTTTATATTTTGATACAGAACATCTTTAACGATTTTTCCCCCTTTTCCCCCCTCATGATTCCTTTATTGGATAAAGTGCGTATCAGAAAGGGAGTCGTGAACGCTGTACTTCTCTTAATGTTTTCATGTTAAAACTTCTTACCTAAACCATAATGGCTATGTCATTATGTTTCATTCATTCATTTATAATCTGATCGATGTTCCTAATGTATCGTTTATCTTTAGACATTATGATGGGGTGTCGTCAACCGCAAACGGGACGCTACCTTCGCTTCGCGAAAAAATCGATTGAAGCATTCAGTGAAAAGGACCAGAAAAGGACCTTGTACCGTTTCGGGATTTGTAACGTCAAGATATTTAGTAAGTTGTCAGGTTGTCCATATAGCATTCCCAGGTCCTGTCTATGTGTCTGCGTTGGTCTTTGTCTCAGCCCTGCTTCTCTCGCCTTCCCTCCTCGTTCCCCTCCCTCCCTCCCTCCCCCTCCTACATCCCTATCTCTCTCTCTCTCTCTCTCTCTGAGAGTCAGAACACGGAGTACTGCCTATGATGTCTTAAAGGTATCAGCTGATTTCTAGGATTGCTTAACACAGGACAACAAAGTGGAGCTCATTTGCTTTCGCACTTCTACATGAAGGGCAAATAAAGTTATTATTGTGTTGCCTGTAACCATAACAATGCATGAAAAAGTCAGAAAATCAAAATCTTAACCTTGCCAAAGTGCGTTTTAAATCTCTGTCTATATTCAGAGGCAAATAATTTGAAAGCCTTATCGATCCAGTTTAATTCCTACCTTTGACACCCTGTTTGTACTGCATCTGCCATCCAACTCATGTAACACGTTAGCTTTCCATGGTATTTTTTAACAATCAAAAGTACATCTGGTAATAAAGTTCAAATATATAACATAATGATTGTTTTCAACATAAATCATTCAGCGTTTTCATGGTCACTCCAAAAAAAATTATTCATTGGAAATAAATGAACTTTTTCACAGTCCATTACTTATTCATTACGATCCCATATTTCAGCTCTGTAACGTGCAAAAGGTTGAATATAACAGTAAAATAATTTTATAAACAATTCAAAAGATTGATTTTCTCAACTACCGGATGATTTTTGCATGGTACAAAGAAGCGCATTTTTCGCACTGCTTGCTAAGTCGTCTTCTTCGTGGGCTGCAACTCCCACGTTCACTCGTATGTGGGAGAAAAATACTGAAAAAATTGTTAAGAAAGCACAAAAGCGCCTGTACTTTCTTCGGCGCGTCAAAAAGTTCGGAATTGAAAACGAAATCATGGTTGATTTCTACCGAGCAGTCATTGAAAGTGTGCTGACCTTTGCTATTACTGTTTGGTACGGAAACATTTCCAAGGCAGAAGCTGCAGCCCGTAACAGATTCGTAAAAACTGCCACTAAGATTACCGGGGCTGAACTACCTTCTCTAGAAGACATATAAGCGGCTACTCAAAAAAGCAAAATCAATCAGCCAGGACGAATCACATCCAGCTTTTGGGATTTTGGAGATGCTTCCCTCAGATCGACGGTACAGAAGTATTAGGACGAAAACCAATCGCTTCGCCAATAGCTTTTTCCCCAAAGTAGTCAATGCCCTGTCTCTCGAACAAATCCAGTGTGATAAATAGAATTGCGCAACCAGCAACCATCTACCTGAATATCTAGTCATCAGCCCCATCCACTTGTAATAAGCAGCTTCTGTTCAAACGTGTGTGTGTGTTTTTGTGTGTGTGCAGTGCGTGCGTGCGTGAATATGCACAAGTTTTTATACTGGTATGCACTTGTATGTATCTTATTTCTACTGTATCTGCGTTTACGTATGATTTTCGATTTATGTTCGTATCTTGTTATGTACTGTTCTCCCCAATATTCCTTGTGACCCCGGTACACTTGGTAATTAAGACATTCTATTCTATTCTATGTACACGAGTGGGCTTTTACGTGAATGGCCGTTTTAACCCCGCCGTGTAGGCAGCCATACTCAGTTTTGGGGAGTGTCTTGATAAGTCTTTACATGCAAAAGTGAAACTTAAGTTTTGTTAAAACATATATTTCTGTGTGTTTATGCAAGTTCACAACTGGCATTGGTAATCCATTGTAAGTCCATGTTCGTCTGATAACCCCACCCCCCACCCCCTATATTATTTACTCAGTAATATAACTGTTTTGTGACTATTAAACAGTGTTGTATTTTGACACTGGCTAAAGAAAAACTTCCTCTTCTTTCTTTCTTTCATTGAATGTCCACCATAAGATTCTTGACGCATTTGACTCCACAGATCAAAAGGAACGAAAATGTTCAAGGGACACATCCTCAAAATCCTCCGTGTTTTTCTTTTTTTGTTTTTGTTTTTAATTTTTTTTTTTTACTTTATTATTATTATTTTTTATTATCTTTTTTTTTTTTTTTTATTGAATGACCACTAACAGATTTTGCCTTTTTGACTTGTGTAATAGGACTGGTTAGTTGGCGAATTTATTGTTCACACAAGTTGGTGATTTTATACTTCGTAATACATAATGAATAAATTAAGATATTTTTGTTGTCTTCTTCAGTTTGAGTTCTCTCTTTAGCTGCTTTTACTTTGAGGGATGCTGTATTTTCCCTTGGTGGTGTCTAACAAAACCCCAACCTAGCCTAACATAAACTGTATTTGTCACTGTAACTGTTGGAGCTGAGTTGAAAATCATTCATCATTAAATGATGTTCAGATTTTACATGGTAACATGCGTACATCCTTACATACTCAATCATACATATTCGTTTATAGAAACAGGCCAAAAAGACCCCTTGCAGAATCAAAGAGAGTAGTGTGCGATGTGGGACAATGGGTGAGACGTTAGAAATATGGAGGTCGGGAGAGGGAGTGGGCGTGAGGGAATTCGGGATGGAAGGTACAGAAGGGAAACGAGGACCGCTGCAGAGTCGATTCCAGGAGTTCCGTTAGAGGTGAAGGCAGATGGAGAGAAAATACAGGAAAAATCTGCCACCAGGAAACCGGCACACCACTGGCCCAGGGTAAAGAACAGAGAACACAGAGACCAACATAGAGGAAGAAAGGGGGTCACAAGAGAATTGAACAACACAGCTCTTGTCAAAGAATGCACCTGACAGCTGGCTGGCATGGTGACCCGTGTCTTATCGATGCTCGGCTCATAAGGCAAAGCAAAATCTTACCTTCCCAACGACATAACTTACGAACACATCTCCAGAGTTCAGGACGAAAAAAGGAGTTTGACATTCTACACATTCAGCACAAGAGATTCACGTGCATTAGTTCAGCGTTGAACTGAGCACCCAAGAGACCAGTGGAGCAAAACATGGTGGGAAAAGAGGGAGAGGGGGAAATGTGAGGAACACCGTTATCCGTGACAGTATCCATTCCCCCCGCCACACCCCCTCCACCCTTGCCCCCACCCCCACACCCTGTTTTGTTTTTTTGTTCAAACCACACGTTTGCACCTTCACCACATGTCGCGGCGAGTACAAAAGCATACTTGAAAACGTCCACAGTTACAAATCTTTCTGTGTTTGCCCATTCCTAAATATAGTTTGCCCGAGGCCAAAAACACGCCCACAAACTTGAATCAATTTACTGAAAATTAATTACTATCTCCGTAAGACCTTGCTTAATTTCATCTTACAGAGCACATACATTTGAAGTTGAACAGATTATAGAAAATAAACAAAACGAAACCAGTAATCTATCTCGTCAATACACGCCACAGTTCAGCTCTTCATAGCTGTACACATATCTGTGGTAAGCATGTTAAATGTAGTCGACTGAACTAAACATAGGCAAACCACACACTGGCTGCACAATAAGCTAGTGGCGCGCCCGTTCAACAAACCGGTAAAGGAGGTTGGCGTGGAACTATTTCTTCTTGTTCCCAATCCAGACAGTGTAATCAGCCAACCCAACCCGGCGTGTGACAGCATATGGGCCCCACCACTCCCACTCCAGCTTATTTTGCTTGTTCGGGCGAAGTAACAATGCCTTGCTACCCACTACAAAGTCTCTGCACCTCCCTTTGATGTCAAAGAACTTTTTGTATTTTTTAAAAAGCTTAAACAAGTATTGCTGGGCGATTGCACATGAGTCAGCGATTTTCTTTCAGAAGTTGACTACATACCAGGCTTTTCTGGATGAAGCCAAAGTTTCCACAGAATCTGCATTGGCCCATGTACAGTCCTTCCATACAGCAGCTGAAAGGGGAAGTACCCATTGCTTTCCTGGGGAAACTCCCGATACACGAACAAAAGCACCAGGAGGCAGCGATCCCATGAACGTGGTTCCTCTTGAACCAGACGACGCAACATGGTCTTCAGCGTCATGTTGAAACACTCTGCCAGGAAATTGCACTGAACATGGTCTGGTGTTGTTCTAAGGCCTCGCACAGCCAGCAAGTGATTCACCCCTTGCATGGCGTTAGAGGTAAACTGGGTTTCCCTGTCAGTGAGAACCTCTGAGGGAATCCCAATGTGGAACCATATGTTGAACAGCACCTTAGTTACTGCTTCGGTTCTTATCGCTTTCAGAGCTGCGGCTTCATGGTACCCTGTAGCGTAGAGGATCATCGTCAGCACATATCTGTTGACGGACTCTGATGGCGGGGATATCAGTCCGGTGATGTTCACAGCGGCATGGTCGAAGGGTTCTGAGATCAGTGGTCTCTTCATAAGAGGGACTCTGGAAATTCTTCCTTTCTCCACCGTCTTTTGGCACCTTTCACAAGATTGGACGTAGCGCCTGATGTCAGCACACAAACAAAAGGCCAATAAAAGTGTGGGAAAATTCTGTCCCGGGTACATTGCATGTCAGAATGTCCAGACATGGGGCGTCATGGCCTGAACGTAACACTGAAGTCCATAGAGCCTTAGGGACGCAAACTTTTGCGACTTCCCCACAGAGGTTTTTAAAACAGTGGATGAGCACACCCTGCTTACAGCGGTAGGTTACCTCCCCATGAAAGTACGGGTTGAGAACTCCTCTTAGCTCGAGTTCTGGTCTCCACAGCACCAGGACTTTTGGGTCGGCATTGACGGGGACGTCCACTGAAGTTCCAACAACATCCAATAACAACATCCTCAACAGGTGCTTCCACCATGGTCACATGAAACCTGCTACGAATGAACGGCGACTCCAGCTCTACAAGAGTTATTAGCAGCACAGATGAAAAACCTGATCTCGACCAAAGCTACTGGACCCTGTGAATGAATCAGGAGAGACCAAGCGATGGGCCACAACAATCATGTGGGCTACAGTATCCCGTAGACCTATGACAGACTGTCCATTGACTACTGCTTCACAACGTGGAGTGAAAGCTTGCAGAGCACAGTGGACACACAGAGTAGGGTGTGGTAGAAGGTGTTCTCTACCTGAAGTCATGTGACTAGCCACCAGGGCCACTTGCTTGAGCTGCATGCCCTCCCGGGCAGTGTCCCACCTTGCCACACTTAGAACAGGTTGGTGACGTGGCGTTGTGGGTTCCACGAGCACCTGGCTCTCCAGTGCCACTTTGCTTAGATGTATCTCTGGCAAGAACTTTGCTGGACACTGTGTCTTGTTTCCTTTCCATCCGCTTGGAGGCCTTGAAGTCGGCTCCAGCTGAGTACCCCATCTGCCTAGCACAGGTAACCTTTTTTGCAACACGAGCTACATATTTTCCCTTCTGTAGGTCTTCCTTACGGATTTCTGTTACGAGTTCCGGGGCCAAGATAGAGGAGAACTGTTCGTGCAGGAACATATCCTTGAGGTCCTCTACTTTGTTTTCATTTCGCCAACTCGACGTAATAACAAAATGAAATGAATAGTGGGATCAGTAGCCTTTTTCTTTTTTTTTGGTCAAGTGAAAACATGACTGGTGATTCACTTATTCGCTAATTTTGGGCATTTGGGCATGAAAAATTCATAACATCCATTAAACCCAGAGTTCACTCCCATGTGAAACACCCCTGGCAAGAAGACTGAAAAACTCACAAACTGACAACAAGTTGTTCCACATTTGTCCTGATCACGAACTTTTCTTCCGTTGTTGGAAACAAGAAAGAGGCCACCATCCTCTGCAGGATCCAGATTGTCAAAAAGTGTCAAACATCTGATAGACTGCTGGAATCTGCATGATATTATCGCGCTCAAATATTGTGTTTGCGGCTAGTTCCATTAAGATCTTAATTTGCGATGTCCCCACAAAAACTTATTTTCAGTTCATGAAGGAAATCATTGTCTTTACTTGCATTGAAACGTACTTCGGTGAGCTGATCTTTTTACGCTATTTTCAGAATTTTTAGACTTATTTCATTTTTGAGACGTGAGTGAATGTGTATTCTAACTCTGTTTTAATGGACCTGTTTTGAGTTAGTTTGTGTTCTCTTTGATTGGTTTTAAGAACTGACAGGTATTCATTCCTGAAATGTCCATTGGCAGTCGGATGGGCTTGAAGCAAATTATTTGATTCAAATTAAAAAGAATCATATATGAAATACTTTGTTGAAGTCAAATTTAGCTTTCCAAGAAAAAAAGGTACAAAAAGGAACAAACATTATTTTTCTATGTTGTCTTTTCCACAGCAGTGTAGCATTTTATCATGGCATATCATGAAAGGAAGTACAGAGTATAGTCTTGTCAATTAATCCTTAATTCAAATGGACCCAGAAGGCAGCATCGCGGTTAACGTCATCACCCCTTTCATTTACCATTAACAAAATATAGAAAAATAATTCAAAATACCACCCGCCCCCTCCTCCCAAACAAACACATCAACGAACCCGCCCCCCAAAAGTAAAAAGTTTGGTAGTTATTTATTCCGTAATTCATTTTTGTTTTCTCATATCAAATTGTTGAGACTTTGTTTTGCAATTCGCAATACATTATGTTCAACATCGAAACCTTTTTGTTTTCATTTCAGTTTGCAAGAAAGGGTATTATGGAGCCGCAGGGAAGAATTGTCAGAAATGCCCACAAAATTGCCTACGTCCTTGTGATAATTACTACGGATGTGAAGATGGTAAGATATAAACCAAAATGTATTATAGTTGTGGTGATGTGTGTCGTTAGTTACTCACGTGTGTGAACACACTAACGTTATACTACTATTTATGTGAGATCATGCCAGTGTGCGTACGTGTCTGTGTATTTTAGAGTGTGTGTGTGTGTGTGTGTGTGTGTGTGTTAGATACCCCCTCTCCCCCCGCAAATCTACTACCAAATCACAAAGCAACAACAAACAAACAAAACAATTCGAACGAACTGGGAGGATAGTAAATATTCATTATGAAAAAAAAGTCGTGCCACCCACCACACAGCTGCGATTTGAAGTATGGAATAAAAGGTCAATGTCATAACACAGTAAAACAGAACAAAAATAGATGCTAATGTCTTTCGTTCAAACTTTATCAACCATATCGCAGCACTTACTATGGAGACGGCATGAAACTATAGCTAGAAAATCAAGATTGCAGCAGAGGATAGTGGTAGATAGGGGTGGATGAAGGGATGTTAAGGTCTCTGCGCCAGTTGGTTTTGTATGAAGTCTTCCCGACACTGATACTGGGATGAATTGACTTAGTATGGTTTGATCGCAGTTTCTGTGGAAAGTCAGAGATCAGTGGTGAAGGTCACAAAATGACGACAATCAAAATGTGTCTGGTTGTGATTTCATGCCCTGCTCCATGGCTTCCTATTCTTCAGATCCAGGCAGGGAATGTCAGGGCACACCAATTGGTGTGCTGGCTGCTCTGGTCCTGTGGAGTTCCCTTTGAGGTTATGAGGTCTGACCTTTGTGGATGACTGCCGCGCCCTTTTGAACAGCCCTGTGTAGAGGTTTCCCTGGTGTTGGTGTCAGTGTCAGTAGTTGTTAGGGAGGCCTTGGAAGTGCCCTCAAAACGCTTTTCTGTCCTCCCATCAACCGGCTTCCCCTGTGACAGTCCACCATTGAGGAGTTGATTGGGGATACGTTGAAGTTCCCTACCATGGTGTTTTGTCATGACTTTGGATCCTCTCAACGACGGGCGCAATAGCCGAGCGGTTAAAACGTTGGTCTTTCAATCTGAGGGCCCAGGGTTCGAATCTCGTTAACGGCGTCTGGTGAGTAAAGGGTGGTGATTTTTTCCGATCTCCCAGGTCAACATTTGTGCAAACCTGCTTGTGCCTGAACCCCCTTCGTGTGTCTACCCGCAGACAGATCAAAAACGCATGTTAAAGACCCTGTAATCTGTGTCGGCGTTCGGTGGGTTATGGAAAC
Source organism: Babylonia areolata (assembly GCF_041734735.1). NCBI lineage: Eukaryota > Metazoa > Mollusca > Gastropoda > Neogastropoda > Buccinidae > Babylonia > Babylonia areolata. Next base: position 61,655,975 of record NC_134894.1, on the reverse strand, counting down.
AAGAATAATACCCAGCATGCACATGCGCACAAACGGAGTATAGCTGCCTACATGGCGGGGTAAAAACGGTCATACACGTAAAAGCCCACTCGTGTACATATGAGTGGAAGTAGGAGTTGCAGCCCACGAACGAAGAAGATCCTCAACATCTTACGGAGACAGGTCATGGAGATGTGATTTAGCTGCTGGATTGTGTCGCGTGTCGACCATGCACGTTTCGCTGTCCCTGCTGCTTGATAGGCTTTAGCTTTGTTTGTAGTCTGGTCCCTCAATACCATGCCATTACTTTCGTTGTCTTCGTGCTGATGCTGACAGCAAAGTCGTCACAGGCGGCTGGTAATTTGTCCATGCTAAATTACATTTCTGACACTGGTTCAGCATTTAAGGCTTTGTGTGTGTGCGTGCGTGCGTGTGTGTGTGTGTGTGTTTTATATTGTGACAGGATGAGTTACAGTTCTTGTTTCACTGCACCATACTTGCAAAGTGTATATTCGAAGTTTATAATCTACACACACACACATGCGCGAGCATGCAAAAACACTTGCTGTGTAAAGAGAGGCACCGTGGCAGATTTTATCAGACGTTGGACTTCTCATCCAGTGTTCATTTACGGTTTGAGGCCTTGTACTGTTCTGGTGTTATGTTAGGAGCTCCGACTTTAATCACTCCAGCCAGGTGGGAATGGGTATCGAACTTCGGTTGGGGAAAGTTCAAACGGCGGAAGAAGAGGATCGGGATCCGCCTTCCTTTGCAAAGCGGTAGACACAGTGGACCAGGATATGAGTTGACTGCCACAATGTCCGTGTAAAGTGTGTGTGTTTTTGTGCGTGTGTGTGCCGAAATAGGAACACACCATACATGCATACCCCCGAAAACAGAATATGGCTACCTATACACCGGGGCATATATACAAAACGGTAATACACGTAAAATGTTACATGTCTGTGTGAGTGTGCATGACCGAAACCTTTCAGAATGACACAGGAAACAAATGATGAGCGCCCAAAGACAGCTGCCAGTAGGATGTGCCCAAGTAGGCAGCCCTTTGTGCAAAGGACTCGTGTTTGTAAAGCTGCTAGAGCTTCATTTACTATATGTGTCAAAGTAGTCAAGAGAATGTCAATGTTTTCAACTAACAAAGAGGTAGGGATGGGATCTAGTTGGTAGGTAATCGGTTTTGATAAAATGATCTTTCTCAGTTAATCTTCTGTGACAGAATAGAAGCAGTTAAAAACAGAAGAAACTGAATGATTCGAACTGATCACAGATAATGGAGCAGTTGTCACTTGATCAAATTCTTGTCTGATGTCTGTGACTTTCTTTGTAAAATAGTCAGAAAACACTTGAGGCAGCTAAAGAAAGGACAAGAGGAGATTATTTGACATTGCCAGTCAGCTTTTCACAAAATTATTTTAATGTAAAACAATTTTCTAGCTGACGTACAACAACTAATTTGATGATTATGGTAAGCTGCTGTCGCTTGTTGGACAGTGCGAGTGACATGTTTCTTTGCAGTGGTTAAAATCTCTTTGAAAACAGTTACTTGATACCCATTTCTTCTCAGCGATGCATCTTTTAACCTTTGCAACTTTTATTTCATTTTTAACATTGCCATACCAAGGAGCTGACCTACCAGCCTTTACCTTGCAGCGGGTGATAGGGGCATGCCTATCAAGGACTTTGCAGAAAGTACTGTCCAGCTGGTCTACTGTAGAGCTAACAGGAGATACACTGGCACACGTGTCCTGCCTAAAGGCCTCTCTGTTCATAGGTCGAAAATTACGGACCTTTTTGCAGGTGTTGATGAAGGAGCATCTAAACAAAGGTCACGTACAATACAAAAATGAGCGGAATTAAGCTTCTGTGTCACTGAAGGACTTGATGATGTCCTGAGGCCTATAAATAACCCAGTCTGAAATATGACCACGTATGTGTGTATGTGTAACTTTCTGTTCTATTTTTCTTTTTAGTCCACCCTCCGCGCCCCCATTCCATGAATACGACATATGTATGACGTATATATGTGCCGTTTTTGTGAGAAATGAACAAAAACAACTGAAAGCCTTTTTTTTTCCTTTTTTTCCAGTATATTACAACGTGGCCCTACACAAACCGGTCACCCAGGAATCGGCGGGTATTGGCAGCCCCAAATACGTTAATGACGGGAAGGTCTATTATCAAGGTGGCAGGCAATGTTCAATTATGCAGAACGCCGGTTCTTCCCAGGTTTCGTGGTGGAAAGTGAACCTGATCGAGCTGTACAGAATCAATTCCTTTGCAGTTACTGCCCGCTACGACTGCTGTGGTATGTTCAAACAATATGTTTAATATTTAAAGGTAGGTCTCAAATGAACAACCCCCCCCGGGGACACACACACACATACATTACCTCCATCCTGTGCTACCTTAATCTAAGATCCTTTTGTTCAATATTTCAAGAATTTTTCATTGAATTGTTTTTATTTCCAACAGAGAATTTTTTTTTTTCAAAACTGACACTTAGTTTGGGCATGTGATTTTTACGAAAAGGGCCTTTTGAAAAAAAAAGAAAAGAAAAAAAAGAAAAAGAAAAAAAAAAAAGAGAAACAGCTGCAATAAAACCAGGTTAGTATATACTATTGGACATCTGGCCATCACCAACATGAAGATGAAGTCATACATCTTGGTGAACGTTTCAGTAATCATTTTCATTGCATCGCGTTCAAGATGCCAGTATGCCTGTGTGTCTGTGCCTGTGGTAAAACCTTAACAAATTAATTTTCTACTGATAAACAACAAAAACTTCTTTATCTAGACATGAATTTTGTCTAAAAAGAAAATTTTCCACACATGATAATAATAATAATGATAATAATAATGAGAATAATAATAATAGCATCTTTATATTAATACCTTGGAAGTTTGTCTTTTTGAAATTCTGAAGGTCTTTGAGTTTCATTAAAAGTCATGATGATTGGTAAGTGATCACTTCCCAATGTATCTTTATATGTCGTCTGTTTACATTCTGGATTCAACGTAGGAGATATGAAAGTCAGATCTATAGCAGATTCCCTGTGAGTGACAATGTCAGGGATTCTGGTAATGCTGCCGTCATTTAAAAAGCTCAAGAAGGAATCAACATTTTCTACAAAGCGGTTACAAGTAACTGATACACAATCTTTGTCCCAGAAAGGAGAATGGGAGTTAAAATCTCCCCCAATCAACATTTTTCATTATCCTGAATATTATGTAACCATTCCGTATTCACTTCGTTAGGGCCTCTCGGTAAATACACAGAGACGATACGTAGAGTAAGGTGATCACTGAATTTAACACGTGCCCCGCGCATGAATGAAAATCTGGAGTAGTGCTGGGTGCTGGCGGAGAGCATACACTGTACTCTATTCCTTCCTGATTATATAGTGCGACACTGATTTTTGTGGCAGTATCTACATGCTAGTGCACAGGTGGATAATATTAACCTGGAAGCTTGGGTAATTTATTCTTCTTAACATTTAGTGATTGTAATATAAGTGTTTGGTAGTTAATAACAACATAGCGAAGGAAAGCAGCAGCTGAACTTGAGCGCTGCGTGCATTACGAAGTTTAATGTATAAATGACAAAAGCAAGATGTACGCAATCAACGTCTTGCTGCGCTAACATGAGTTTCAGTTTCAGTAGCTCAAGGAGGCGTCACTGTGTTCGGACAAATCCATATATGCTACACCACATCTGCCAAGCAGATGCCTGACCAGCAGCGTAACCCAACGCGCTTAGTCAGGCCTTGAGAAAAAAGAAAGAAAAAAAAGGTGAATAGATAATAGATAAGCTTACATAAATAAATAAATAAATAATAATTATAATATAAAAAGGTAGTAGTAATAATAATAATAATAAAATAAAATAATAATAAATAAGATAACAATGATGATGAGTGCCTAGAAGCGGTGCAGCACTGGCTGGGAGCGCGCGCAGGTTGACCGTTGTAGTTATGTAACGCTTGGCGGACCCATCACGAGAGAGGCGTGTGTGGGCAGTATTTGAAATTGTGTATGTGGCTGAAACCGCCAGGTGTTAAAATCACTCTGGCTAGTGTGTGAAAGACAGCCTACAAGCGTCAAAGCAAAGATAAGTGATTTTTCTGTGAAGTTGATTGATAATTTGTTATCGCGTTATTGTTTAATGTTTGAATTATTAGTAAATTATTGAGAGGGCTCAAAACTTGTCATCCCATTGTTGTTTAGTTGTTGAATTGTTAGTGAATGACAGAGAGGGCCTAGAAGCGGTGCAGCACCGGCTGGGAGCGCGCGCAGGTTGACCGTTGTAGTTATGTAACGCTTGGCGGATCCATCACGAGAGAGGTGTGTGTGGGCAGTATTTGAAATTGTGTATGTGGCTGAAACCGCCAGGTGTTAAAATCACTCTGAGCAGTGTGTGAAAGACAGTCTACAAGCGTCAAAGCAAAGATAAGTGATTTTTCTGTGAAGTTGATTAATAATTTGTTATCGCGTTATTGTTTAATGTTTGAATTATTAGTAAATTATTGAGAGAGCTCAAAATATTACAGAAGGACCTGTATTTTTCTGCAAAATAAAATCTGCTACGCAAAAATACCCAGCTGCACCCTTCCACTGGCTAAGAGGAGACAACCAGACAAAATCCCCAATCCCACGGCTTTCATACAGTACCAATGGGATGAATGGCTGTTGGGTTAAACAGTCACTAACTGTATGCAGTTTGGCCTTAGGGCGACACCAGGCTGACGGACTCCACACAGATGGACATCCATTGCCCTTCCCTGATAAGAGGCTCTGTCAGGGCGACCGAATTTTTTCCCTCACCAAATAGAACACCCTTCTATGGATACCAACAAAACCCTGCCTCGCGTGCACCTCGGGGATCAGCTGCATAGCACGAGACATAAATTCAGATCCCCCAAACCCCAAAACAGGCGTGGCAAAAGAGGTGGGAAAAGATTGTGCTTAGGTAGCAGAATGACAAAAGCAGAGCTGCTGCCAAAGAAATTCTTTAGAATCGGCAGTTGGAATTGTTCCAGCGCAAGAATGAGAATGTCAGCAATTGAGAAATTGGCATATGATTTTGACATTTTATGTCTCCAAGAGACCAGGACAAGTGCAGACAGACCAATACATTTTGAGAATTTCACAGTCTTTCAAAGGAATGAAGGAAGAGGAGTAGCAATCATACTGAACAAAAACCTAAAAAACAAAGTTTCCACCATAAATCTAGAGAAATGGTGTAGCAACTCATGTGAACTAGTGGGGGTGCGTCTCGAAAAACCTGACGGAATTCACAAAAGCATCGTGCTCATCAATGCCTATGTTCACCCAGGAACCTGCACAACAAAAGAGGATTGGGCCTTTTTAGAGGAAATAGAGAACGAACTTGGAGACTCAGTCATTATCTGTGGAGACCTCAATGCAAGATCGAAGCTATGGGACCAGCGGAACACCAACCCACAAGGACTCGCACTTGAAGGAATGATAGGGGAAATTCTTCTTAGCCCATCAACAACCACATCCCCAACTCGCCTTGGAACAAGACAAGGGGACAGTGACAGTGTGATTGACATCGCTCTAACATCTCCAAAATTCAGAGCAGAAATGAATGCAGAGACGCTTCCACACCAAGGCAGTGACCACCTCCCGGTAGTGTTCAGTCTACAGAAACTGTCAGATAAACCCTGTATGAAACCGCGTGATCCATTTCAGTATGAAAACAAAGAGACAACCATCATCGAAAAATTAAGACGCAGAAGAAACAAAAGAACGGCACTGAACAGGATGCAAACTATTCAGCCCCCATGGTGGAATACCGACACAGAGAGAGCCTGGATAGGAAAACATGCGGCTGTCAAACTTTGGCAAAAAGAAAGAACAAAACCATCTCCGGACAAAGATATTGAAACAAAAATGAAAGTAAAAACCTAAACAGTTTGAAATCATTGCTCAAGAGGCCAAAAATGACAAGTGGAAACAGTTTTGCGAGGCACTCAGTTATGACTCAACATTGACAGAGTTCTGGCAATTTTATCGTCGCATGGAAGGGAAAACGTGCACAACAACCCCAGACATGGTAGACACTGACGGAACCAAGTTTAAGACAAACGAAGAAAAAGGATCCGCCCTGCTCAAACGTTTCATACAACAGAGTGATCAAAGAAACTTAGATGAGAAAAAGAAAAATGTTGAGGAGTTAAACCAAACCCTTATGCAGACTGGACCTGATGATGACTTGACAATAGATGATCTAAACGAAGCAATAGCTAAATGCAAGAAAGAATCAGCTCCTGGCCCAGACAAAGTTCGCTACTCGGACATCAAGGAACTATCGGAAGAAGACAGAAGCAACCTTTTCAGTCTATATCAAAACAGTTTCCACAATGGACATGTGCCGGAGGACTGGACACACAGCTTCTTAAAACCCATACCAAAACCAGGAAAGGACCATCATCAGGTAAGCGGCTACCGGATCCTAACCATGCAAAACATTGCTGGAAAGCTCATGGAACGCATGATAGCCTGGAAACTTGCAAGGGATCTTGAACACAGGCACATTCTCCCTTCAAATCAAGGTGGTTACAGAACAGGCAAGTCCACATGGGAAAACGCAGCTGCTTTTGCATATGAGGTGTATGAAGGATTTCAAAGAAAAGAAGAAACACTAGCAGTAGCAATCGATCTTGAAGATGCCTACAATAAGGTCCAGTTTGCGCACCTCATGGAGCTGCTACTAAGGTATGGAGTAAGTTTGACACTGACAAGATGGATAGCAGCAGCGCTTCAGGAAAGAACCGTCGTCCTGTGCCTCGGAGATTGGATGTCTGCACCTTCTGCCACAAGGGTCTCCGCTTTCTCCTGTCCTCTACAATGTCTACACGAAGGGCCTTGCAGACTTAAACAACAATGGAATAGCTCGGGTGCTTACTCTTGCGGATGATGGCCTGGTCTTCAAAACTTCGAAAGATGCTCAGGAAAGAACTAAAGCCGTCCAGAAACAACTAAACAATATTGCTCAATGGTGCAAAGACACAGGATCTTCCATCAGTCCAGCAAAAGCTCAAACGTTGCTGTGCACCCTCAACAACAGAACCGTGAGCAAATCACCACCTTCTGTGTCACTCGATGGGATTCAGATCGAGAAAACTGAATGCCTACGCTACCTAGGAATACACTTCGACAGGATGCTGACCTTCAGAAAACATACGGAAAATACTGTTCTCAAATGCAAAAAGGGCCTTTCAGTCTGAAAAGCAATGGCAACCAAAGGTATTGAACAACGCCACCTGTTCCTGCTATACCAATCACTCATCCTCAGTGTGATCGACTACGGACTTGGGCTAACAACACTGTCTCAAAGCAACCTCCTAAAATTAGAAAGAGTCCAAAATGAAGCTATGAGGCTGATCTGATCTATGAGGTGGTGGATATTCCGACTCGGTCGGAATCCGAAAAATTTATGTCGATAAACAAATACTCCATCCTGGCGGACCTTGAGCACCGCAAGTGGAGGAGCAGGGGGTAGCGATGGAATAGGCTGCTGCTTTAATTTTTTTTAAAAACCTTTTTAATGGCAGTGATCCACTGGAATATCCGGGGATTCTATGCCAACTTCCAGGAACTCCAGCTGCTTTGTCGTGCTTTGAAACCTTCAGTGCTGGCACTGCAGGAGACTCTGCAAAGAGATGGCAAGGTTTTATCTCTCTCTGGTTTTAACTCCGTTTTTAAACCCGCTCAACCGAAGCAAGAGGGGTTGACGGGAGGTGTCGCTCTTTTTATTCGAAAGTCCCTTTTATACAGTACAGTTCTTTTAAGCACCCCTTTACAGGCGGTGGCAGTCAGAGTCACGCTCGAGAAAACCATCACTGTCTGCTCTCTCTACCTTCCCCCTTCCGTCCGTGTTCTGAGGCAGGACCTCATGAACCTGGTCGACCAGCTCCCACGTCCGTTTTTACTGTTGGGCGACTTCAACGGACACTCCCCGCTCTGGGGAAGTGAGATGACATCAGCCCGAGGTCTTCTCTTAGAAAACCTTCTCTCTGACATGGACTTGTGCTGTCTTAACGACAAGTCTCCCACTTACCTGCATCTGTCCTCTGGAAAGCTCTCGTGTTTAGATCTGTCGGTCTGCGATCCATCGTTGGTCCTGGACTACGAGTGGAAAGTGCACGACGATCTGCACGGGAGTGACCACTTTCCTGTCGTCCTCCGCCCCACAGATGGAGAAGGTGACTCTCTGCCTGACCGCCTGTACTACGACAAAGCAGACTGGAGTTTTTTTACCACCAAGATAAGAGCGGAGCTGCAGGAAGAAACAGTATTGAAAAGCAAGGACCCTGCTGACGCTCTGACTCGGATCGTTTTAGATTGCGCCAAAGCAGCAGTCCCATCGTCTACCTCCAAGCCTCAGGTACCTAGAACGCCCTGGTTCAACGCGGAATGTCGGGAGGCCCGCAAGTCTCGGAAGAGAGCGCAGCGACGCGTCTTTCGGAGACTGGAGTCCGATAGCGTTCGAACCCATCAACAGCTGAGGGCGAAAGCCAGGTATGTTTTTAAAAAGAGCCAGAGGAAGTCATGGAGAGATTTCTGCTCTTCCTTAACCTCCAACACACCCAAGAAGAAAGTGTGGAGGGTTTTAAAAAGAATTAAGGGCAAAAACGCATGCCCGACCTTCCACCATCTTAAACTTTCAGACGCTCTGGTCACAGAGAAGAAAGCAGTTGCCAATTTGCTTGCCTCCACAATAGAACAGAACTCGAGATCTGCTAACAAATCTGCTCGCTTTCTAAACCAAAAACCTGTCGGAAAAAAAACCATGTAACTTCTTTTCTGACAACACAGAGAATTACAACCTTCCTTTCACAATGAACGAACTTAAATCTGCCCTTCAGACCTGTACGGATTCCTGTCCAGGAATGGACGAGGTCCATTATAAACTCCTAAAGCACCTTCCCCGAAACCTGTCTGGACACCCTGCTTAAAGTTTATAACCACATCTGGGTCACAGGCTTCTTTCCACCCTCCTGGCGGAAAGCCCTCATAATCCCGCTGCCGAAACCGGGAAAAGACCCCTCGAACCCCTCCAACTACCGCCCAATTGCACTGACCAGCTGCGTCTGCAAACTGATGGAGAAGATGGTCAACGGTAGACTGATGTGGAAACTAGAGACCGACGGCCTTCTGGCGAAAGAACAGTGCGGTTTCCGCAAGCATCGCTCTACCGTTGACCATCTGGTTCGTCTGGAAACCACGATAAGAAATGCTTTCGTCAACAAACAACATGTGGTGGCCATATTTTTTGACCTGGAGAAAGCTTACGATACCACGTGGAAATTTGGTATTCTTTCCGACTTGCACAAGCTCGGCTTCCGAGGACACCTGCCTCAGTTTATCCACAATTTTTTACAAGACAGACAATTCCAGGTGAGAATCGGCACCACCCTGTCCGACATTCACGAGCAGGAGCTGGGTGTCCCGCAGGGGAGCATCCTGTCGCCGGCTCTGTTCAGCATCAAAATTAATGACATCGTTCAATCCGTTCAGAAAGGATCGGACAGCTCGCTTTTCGTGGATGATTTTGCCTTATATGCAACCGGCAGCACGTACGCCAGCATCCAGCGACGGCTTCAGCTCTGCGTCAACAAAATCCAGTGTTGGGCAGAGGAGAATGGCTTCACATTTTCGTCCTCCAAAACTGAATGCATCCATTTTCATAATTTTTGCCAATTCTATCAGAACCCTGAAATCCGTCTGGGAACATCCACCATCCCGGCGGTCAAGGAAGCCAGATTTCTAGGGGTCGTCTTCGATCAGAAGCTGAATTTTCTCAGCCACATTAAACAGCTGAAAATATCTTGCCTAAAAGCCCTGAACATCATCCGAGTTGTGGCACACACGAACTGGGGTGCTGATAAGAGGACTCTCTTGCACCTCTACAGAGCCCTGGTCCGGTCCAAACTGGATTATGGAAGTGTTGTATACGGCTCGGCCAGACCGTCCTACCTGAAACTGTTGGACCCTGTACACCACCAAGGGCTCCATCTCAGCTTAGGTGCTTTCCGCACCACCCCTGTGCACAGCCTGTACGCAGAGGCGGGGGAACCGCCTCTTTCCAACCGCAGACTGAAGCTGACCCTGAACTATTATTTGAAATTGTTTTCGGAACCTACAAACCCTGCTTACGACGCTGTATTCAACAACCCTTTCGATAAGAAATTTACAGACAACCCAAACTGCATACCTCCTCTCGGACTCCGCATTCAGCTGCACTTGGAAAATGCCGATCTGGATGTCGGTGGCATCTCAGATTTCTCTAAGTTCCCTGACAGCCCCCCGTGGACCTTTACAACACCTGAGGTCCGATTCGATCTGGCCTCGTACCGTAAGGACACCACCAGTTCTCTGGCCTACAGAACCTACTTTTCGGAACTGTGCCACAAATTCCCCACCTTTCAAGGCATCTTCACTGACGGTTCCAAGTCAGAGGACGGAGTCGCCGCATCTGCGTTCTGTCCCGCCTTTCCTGACCGGCCCTCAACGGAACACATCCTGTCTGACAGCTCGGTATACACCGCGGAACTGACCGCACTGGTCCTGGGGTTAAAAATGGTTCTCTCTTCCAAACAGAAGAGATTCATGATCTTTTCCGACTCCTTATCAGCCCTGGAGGCGATCGCCTGCAGGAATATCACTCATCCCAAACTGCTGGAATTTTATGAAACTTTTACTCTCGCAACGAAGAAAGGATACGAGGTTGTGTTGGCCTGGGTTCCCGGACATGTTGGCATTCGTGGTAACGAAAGGGCGGACCTGCTGGCCAGGAACGCTGTAAAGAAAGAATTGTCCAGATCCTTGGTACCCTATACAGACATGAAGCGGAAGGTCAATACTTACGTTAAGGATCTTTGGCAAGAGAAGTGGAACACCCTGACGGACAACAAGCTCTTCCAGATCCGTCCGGACCTGGGGGAGACCCTCCCTTCGGGGGTGAAGAACAGAAAGGAGGAATCTGTGCTGTGCAGACTGCGTACGGGGCACACTTTTTTTTACTCATTCTTACTTGTTGAAGGGGGAGGAGGCCCCTCGATGCGTTCCCTGTGACGAGCCTCTCACCGTGAAACACGTGCTCCTTGACTGTTGGGATCTGCATGACGTTAGACGCATACATTACACGGCGGTTTCTTTGAAGACTTTGTTTCGTGATGTCCCTCTGTGGGCGCTGATGGACTTCTTAAAAGAAGTGAACCTTTTTAACCAGATTTGAAGGTTTTAAACTATGGAAGTTTTTTTTTAACTTTGGAGTGGAAAGTTTGAAGTGGTGACTCGTTTTAATTGGTTGTTTTTTTTAGCCTTGTAGTAGTAATTGACGCGGCGATAGCCTTGAGATGGCCTTAGTGGTCGGCGAGGCTCTAAGCACCATAATTTCATTTCATTTCAAAACTGATGCGGAAGTGAAGCTACTCATAGAAGAAAACAGTAAAGAAGAGGACATCATCATATACACAGATGGCTCAGTCACCAAAGACCAATCCGGTTGGGGATTCACTGCGAAACAAAATGGAAAAACAATTTGGGAAGAGAATGCTGCCTACAAAGCCACAACCTCCAGCCTAACGATGGAAGTTGAAGCTGCGACACAGGCCCTCCAGTGGCTATCGTCCATCCATACGCTCGGAAACCAACATGCCATGATTCTAACCGAATCAATGAACCTCATACAGAAAATTGAAAACGGAATGGGAAGCCCAGAGTGGCATGAGGCAATGCGCAACTTTTAGATTAAAAAACTCACATGGTCATACTGCCCGGGACATGCAGGTGTTAAGGGAAATGAGCGAGCTGACAGACTTGCTGGTAACGCAACACCAACGAGCGGCCTACATCTAGGAAAATCGGAAATCCTCAGAAAAGTCAAAGAATATCAAAAAGAACAGGTACAAGGCCATCACACCATCGATCGCCTCAAAGAAATAAAAGCAGAGAGAGGGAGTGGCCGTACGTCTAACATGAAAGGTAGAGCACGATGCTTTGCTAATCAAACAAATATCGGCATTATTTCCAAAGGAACATTGCACAGATTTCTTCAAAACGGAACAGTCTCTGTGGGTCTTTCCAAATACAATAGACTGAGCAACACACTATACGCCACGTTCTTGGCATCAGAGATCTTTTCCCATCCCTCTTGCGGCCAATCAGTGGCAGCCTCTGTGCGTGTGTGTATGTGTGTGCATGTGCGGGTCTGTATTTTTGAGTACGTTTGTGCATGCGCGAGAGTGTAAGTGTACACAAGTGTCAGTAGATGTCTGTGCACATGCATGTGTGTGTGTGTGTGTGTGTGTGTGTGAGGGGGAGGTGGGGGTGCGGGGTGAGGTGGGGTAGAGGATGAGGTATGTGAGTGTATGCATGCCTACACTGTGGGAGCAACAGGATATTGGAACGTATATATATATCTATATATCTATCTATCTATCTATATATATATATATCTTTGTACATATGTGTGTGGAGATATGGGCATATGTGTGTGTGCTTGTACAAGTAAGTGTAGGAGGGGGCCGACACCTAGCACGTGTTCTCTCCCCACCGGTCTGACCTTTCCCTCACGACCCTTGGCTTCGTTTTATGGACTTGTGATTTATGATTAATGATTTTGATTATCTGCTACAGAAATTTGAAGAAATGCTATCCTCATACCAGTTATGAACCACGATATATGTATTGGTACTTTAAATGTGCGGGGTCTGAGAAATAAGCTAAAAAGAAAAGTTGTATTTGACTTCCTCAGAAAACAAAAGTTAGACATAGCATGTTTGCAGGAGACATACGTTACAGATGATGTGATGCACGAAATCGATAGACAATGGTCGGGAAGCATATTCTATAGTGCAGGAACTAACAGAAGCAATGGGCTCATTATCCTCATTTCCAAACTTAAGCAGATTCAGGCAGAATTAATTCATGCAGCAGAGAGAATACTACTAATTAGAGTCAGGCATGACAACAAAATAACCATCATCGCTAATTGCTATGCGCCAAACTCGACCGTAGATAAATTAGAATTCATAAACCAACTGGGCAGCCTACTGCTAAAGCAAGACTACGACCATTTGTGGGTACTGGGTGATTTCAACACAACAATAAGCCATCTAGATAACATCGCGGGCAAACCACACTCACCACGAGAAAATGAAGCTCTCATGGAAATGTTATCTTCTCTAGACCTGGAAGACACATGGAGATCTATCCACACTGACGACAAAGAATATACTTGGTCAAGACCCACTCCTTTCACAGCAAGGAGAATTGATTATATTTTCTGTGACACTACCTCCCAAGCACTCGTGCAGAAAACAGACATTGAGTTATTTCCCCACTCAGACCACAAACTTGTAAAAGCAATATTCAGCGCAAACGAGTTTCAAAGAGGTCCAGGATACTGGAAGTTTAATAGCTCGTTGCTATCAGAGGAACGTTTTCTGGAAGAAACGAACGATTTTATAGATTCACATTTCTCAAAATATAAAGACGAAAATCCACAAAAAGCCTGGGAAATGTTTAAAGTTAAATACAAGTCCTACTGTATCAACTATTCAAAAATCGCCAAAAATAGGGCTTCAAATAAACATGCAAAAATCAAAATGCTGCACGACATTGAACAAAAACTGACACAAAGCATTCTTGATAAAAACATGATAATGAAAGCGCAACAACTAAAAAAAGAAATAGAACTACAGGAACTAACAGAAGCAAGAGGTGCTCAGATTCGTTCAAGAGTCAAGTGGATAGAGGACGGGGAAAAAAACACAAAATACTTTCTCCGCCTTGAAAGGGCCCAAGGAGCCGCGAACGTAATATCATCTCTGCGCATAAACCAAAACACGACAGACAATCCACAGACAATACTGAACCAGATCGAGAAATTTTATACAGAGTTATACAAGAAAGACTTAACCGTAGATAAAGGAAGAAACATAAGAGGCCATTTCCTGAGCAACGAAGATTATCCAGTACTTACAGAAGAAGAAAAAGACCTCTGTGACAAAGAAATAACTCTGGACGAGCTAACAGTAGCTCTCACAAACTTAAACAAAGACTCTGCGCCTGGAAGTGACGGCCTCACACCAGCATTTTATAAAACGTTCTGGGACAAACTAAAAACGCCATTCCTTCTCTGTATTACAGAAGCCATCAAGGAAGGAGAATTACCTTTCTCAATGAAGAAAGGAATTGTTACATTAATCCATAAAGGCAAGGACCTGGACAAAAATAACCTCACAAATTATAGACCTATTACTCTCACAAATACAGACTATAAGATAGTCACGAAAGCGCTTGCCACGAGACTCCAAAATGTCATCAGAACAGTTGTAAATGAAGACCAAGTAGGTTTCATAAAGGGAAGAAATATAGCAGTTCACTTGAGATTCTTTGATGACTTAACTAAACACCTCAATACAACGAATCAAACAGGTGCTCTAGTTGCTCTAGATTTCTCTAAAGCCTTTGACACAATATCAAAAGATTGTATCATCGAAGCACTAGATATTTTCAACTTTGGCCCAATATTTAAGAATGTTGTTTCTACTGTAATGAAAAACACACAAAGTTGTGTTCACAATGGTGGATGGCTATCTGATTGGTTTCCAACAGAACGAGGAATCAGACAGGGATGCCCACGAAGTCCCCTTCTTTTCGTACTAGCAGTAGAAATACTGGCGATTAGAATTAGAAACAATAAAGAGATTCGAGGAATTGAATTGACGCCATTAGGAGGTATGTGCAACGAAAGTAACACCTCTAAAATAAAACAGTTTGCAGATGATACAACATTAACTCTAAAAAATGAACAGGACATTCGGATAGCTACAGACATTGTATCTCAGTTTGAAGAATACTCTGGTCTGAAATTAAATAAAAGTAAATCAGAGGGAATGTGGCTGGGGTCAAGAAAGCATGAAACAGGCGACATAAATAGCATTCCCATAAGACCTGACAGGCTGAAAATTCTGGGGATATATTTCTCAGCAGACAAAGAAATTTCGTAACTGGAAGAAAACTGGAAATCTAAAATCGAAAAAATAACTATGGTGATTAAACGATGGGAACGAAGAAACCCATCACTATACGGTAAGGTTATCTTGGCAAAGACGTTTTTGTTGTCACAGTTCTCACACGTCCTGCAAGTATCGGCTTTACCAGCACCATTAACACACTTATGTACAGGTTTTTGTGGAAAAAAAAGTTTAATAATAAAAAAGCTTTTGAAAAAATAAAAAGAGGCGTCCTCAGCCTTGACAAAGAAGATGGTGGCTTGAATATGATCAACATCGAACACCAGCAGCAAATGTTCCTGGTCAAATGGGCAGCTAGACTCCTCAGAGAGACAAAAGCGCATTGGAGCATTCTTGCAAGACAAAATATGTCACCTTTCAAGGACAGTTATTGCAGTTTTAGCTGTAATATCTTACCTAAAGACATCAAAAAGCTGGAAAATGTTAAGTCATTCTTCTGGAGAGAGGTAATAAAAGCAGTTGCCGTTCTCAACAAAGACAGACCGATAGAAAATATAAAAACGGAACCGCTATGGAACAACAAAAATGTAAAATACAAAGGTAATGTGTTACACTTTCCCAAATGGAGCAAAAAAGGCATTCTTATCGTGCAGGATCTTTGGCAGCATGGAAATGTAATGACATACGAAGAAGTAGAACGCAAACTGGGCACTGACCCGGGCCTTCTTTTCGAATACAATGCCATCATAAACGCAATACCAGAACAATGGAAACAGCATCTATCCAACGATGCCCACAAAGAGGATACCCCCAAGGACATTGCAACAACAGAGGGATACCTCACTACGTTATCTAACAAACAAATCCGAAAACACTTTGCCCTCAAACAAAACCATGAAATATGTGCAACACAATTTTGGAAGCGCAAACTAGACATCAATATCAAAGACTATTTCAACCTAGCTTATGAATGCACAAATGAATCCCGTCTGAGAATACTCCACTTCAAATTTATCCATAACATTTACCCAACGAATATTCTGCTTGCAAAAATGGGGGTGTCAAACACAAACACCTGCAACTGGTGTCAAGAAACTGATTACATTGAACACGCCTTTTACTCTTGCCCCAAACTATCTGACTTTTGGAAACATGTGAAACAGATCATGAAAAGAGAAAACAAATCAACACGACTCTGTTGATAGCAAAACTGTCTATTTCTAAATTCAAATATGGTAAGTGTAAGAATCTGTATCTTATCTTTGAAACCGAGCTCAAATTACGTAAGATGTGATCTATGTCTACCAAGATACCTAAGCACTTATACGGATCCATAAAAAAACTCAAGTGGTCAATTTAAATGTGTACATTTAAAGACGTTCCGTAAAGCTAATGCCTCCAGAGAGAGAGAGAAAGAGAGAGAGAGAGAATGAGATCGTGTCTACCTCGCCTCTTTTAGACATTGTGCACGAAACTACCCTGTATGTGATTTTATATGTTGCATGACCTTGACAATGTTTGAGCATGACAATGGTAAGAAGACAGATTACATGGGGAAGAAAGAAAGAGAGAGAGAGAGGAAGAATAAAGAGATGAGAGAAGAAAAAAAAAAAGAAAGAGAAAGAAAAGACAACAGAAAGGAGAAAAATGATGATGGAAGGAACGAAAAGAAAGAGAGAAAAAAAAGAAGAAAAAAGAAAAAAAGAAGAAAAGAAAAAGAGAAAAAAAAAAAAAAAGTGGGAAAGAACCTTCCAAGGATGCTGAAACTATCCTGCTCATTTGCAGAAATTTTATGCATCCACTGATTTCTCCTAAAAGAAAAAAAAAAAAAAAAGTGTTCATCTGTGTGTGTGTGTGCGTGTCTGTGTGCCGTGGAAGCTGTGATATGTAGACTAGAAATGAGTGTGTGGAGGAGTGGGGTAGAGGAGGTGCAGGGTAATGTGTGTGGTGTGTGTGTGTGTGTATTGGAGCTCATGTACGTTTTTATGTATTTGACTGTGCTTTCATATCTGTGAAACTGCATGTTCGGTGCATATCTGTTATGCATGTGTGGGTGTATATGTGAATGTGTGTCTTCATGTTTTACATCTGTTTGCTTTTTTTTAAATTTTTTTTTTTATACATTATAGTTATTATTTATTTATTTATTTGTGTAAGCTTATCTCATTTATTCACCTTTTTTTTTCCTCAAGGCCTGACTAAGCGCGTTGGGTTACGCTGCTGGTCAGGCATCTGCTTGGCAGATGTGGTTTAGCGTATATGGATTTGTCCGAACGCAGTGACGCCTCCTTGAGCTACTGAAACAAACTGTAAAGAAAGTGGAAAAGGAGAAGCAAGTGGCAAGAACAAGGAAAAAAACTGCACCGTTTGGCGTCCTGTTACCAGTAGTAACCCTGACAACGATGTAGACTGCCACCTGAAAAGAGAAACTGAACTGAAAGAAGTCATATTATCCCTCTGCCAAAAAATCGACTCTTGAAAAAATCGTGACTGACCAGGCACAAGTGCTGAATGATTTGTCAGTAAAATTCAGCCGCACAAAATGGAGCCTCCCAGTCCAAGCAGCTGGTGATATCAGCGACACAGACACCATCTCCGTCTGCTTCAATGGACTCCCCTCCGCCCACTACCTATGCAGAGGCTGTCAAACAACACCCGGCTGCTTCAACTTCTCTGAGTCCAACCACCCAAACTAAAACAAGGTCAGTCTGTATAAAAGATCAAAAGAGTGGGCCCCAAGAACAAGCTAGGAACAGCAGTGTGACGCAAAAACGGCCGTTAACATCTGACGTCAAACCCTGGGCCAACCCACAGAAGAAATTTGAACCTTCCCACTGTAGCAATTCTACAGGATTCAATTCTGAACGGCCTTGACAACAGTTGCCTTGGCCTGTCGTATGGGTTTTACATAGAAAAATTAAAAACATACAAAGTGAATGCAATTCAAAAACTTGAGAAAGTAGATTCTGTAGTTGTCCACTGCGGAGTCAATGACATAAAAGATACTGACCCGGAACAAGCCAGCAAAATCGTGGTGGATAACATAAAAAATGTCTTGGCCTCGTTCCCCAACATCAAAGTTGTCATTAGCAAAATCGCTGCCATGAGAGACGCAAACATCCAGGCAAAACGGGAAATGTTCAATGCAGTGACTTTCGCAAAAATCATATGAAGAATCCAGTGTGTCATTCATATCGCAGGAAAACCTAAAAACCCAATGCAGTAATTTCAAAGACCACTTGCACCCAAATATCCAAGGTTTGCGTTTTCTGGCCAGAAACATCGGCAGACATCTGCACTCCTTGTTCTGAGAACATCCAAGAAGAAAACGTCGTTTTAACAATAGACATCTTTACCAAATACCAGACCTCGATCAGCGCCATCAATTCCAGGATTACATTCGATATCCTACACACATGGAATCGGACTTACCTTGGTGGAGAATCCAACCACAAGAAAGTGATGTTAGAATGTTCAAAAACTTTAGCTGGTGATTTTGTACATCACCTTGTGACTGCACCAGCTGCGGTATGGGAATATAGATAACCCGACTGCACCCCCAGCTCATATTTGCAGCTACTGTTTTAAGTGACTATAATTTCTGGGGTTTTTTTCGATTTACAACTGTGATCAGTTGTATAAGTAGTTGACTCAATCACAAATTGTGTTGTTATTATTACTATTATTATTATTATTATAATTATTATTATTATTAGTAGTATATATTTCATTTTATTTTTAATTTAGAATTTTTTTTTCTTTTTCCTTATACCCTCCACACAGCATACCCAACATACATATACTTTTCTCCATAATGCCCCCCATTCGCAAACATGCAATGCAGCTTATGCAGTGGAATTAATCCATCAGCCAGCAGGTTAATCGGTACCACTCATAGTGGCAAGTGTTATCATATATTTTTGGAATCGTCTATGTTCCTAGATGTCCGATAATCATGATGTGAACGTGGTAGCTTTCTGCCTGTTATCACGTGATTTCTAACCCCACCCTACCACATCGAGAACGCGCACCGTGATCAAGCTCTGTTCTCCCAGAGCCTAAACCATTGAAGATGGAAAAACCATTATTGAACAAAAAATATGTATAATAGCATGCTGAACAACTTTTGTTCTTATACGTATATCAAATTATTATTTGTTCGTGAAATGTAGTGGCGTTTTGAGGATTTCATGACACATTCACACAAAATTCGGCATCTCGTCTTTTGTCAAAACTAAATCGTTAGATATAGGAAGACACTTTATGAAGCAAAACGAAGTGCATGGGACTTGTGAACAACTTTTATTCTCATAACACTAAACACTTTATGAAGCAAAACGAAGTGCATGGGACTTGTGAACAACTTTTATTCTCATAACACTATCAAAATGTTGATCGTTTTGGAAAAGTAATCACTTGTGAGTGTCATTAAAGATTACGCAACATGTCAAAATTATCAGTTTGTGTTCTGCTCTGCCTAAATGGTTGCAAAGAAAAAAGTACTTACTAAAGAAGAAGATGTAGAATAGTACGCAAAACAACTTTTGTTCTTATACATTTATCAAAATATTATTTCGTTCATGAAATTTAGTGCCGTTTTGAGGATTTCATGACAAAATTCACACAAATGCGGCACTTCGTCTTTTGTAAAGGCTACCTAGTAAGATATAGGAAGACATATTTAGAAGCAAAACGAAGTGCAAGGGACTTGTGAACAACTGTCATTCTCATAAAGCTATAAAAATGTTTCTGAGTTGGCAACTTGTCTTTACATGTTTCTTTTGTGTATAATCTGTAGCATGTCCGACGGTATTGTGCCTCAGCTGCTACCACGTCTCTGCTTGTCACTGCAGTTATTTTGGTGTCACATTTTTTCACAGCAATGTCACGTAGGGTTTTATCCACACGAAGTTCTTTTGCCTGTATTAACTGTTCTCTTGTGTTAGATTTTTTCAAATACTTCGAAGAATTTTCAGAAAATTTATATTGTTTTGGAAGAACCCTTGAAGCAGAAGATGGTCCTCGACTTTGCCGCTTTGTCTGCGAAGCATCCTCACGTGGTTGAACTGGTTCCTCTGCTTTTTTTTCCGGCTGTTCAAAGTATGTTTCATAGTGAAGACAGTTCTGCAGTACATATGGCATTTTATTTTTGGTACTTCCATACCAACTACTGTCTTGGCAGCATCCAGCACAGGTGCATGATTCCTTATTTTAGCTGCTTCAAGCAAAGTTTCCCATGACTGGAATGAATTTGGAGAAATCAGACTCATTTTCATCACATTTGTAAGCCTGTTGGTGGATGATACACTGGTCAGCTGAAGACTTTAATCCGGGTCCCCCAGGCGGAGCTTCTGCCATGATGGTACTGGATCCTTAGTACTTCTGGTGGTCAGTACTGCCCTCTGACGCCGTCTGAAACAGACAAAAACACTGGAAAAATATAAATTTTACTTTCTTTATGTTAATCCCTATATCATAAGAATGTGCGATAATTTCACATATCAAATGATAAAAACAAAGGTTGCTGTTTGAGTTACCTTTAATAGATTTAGCTCTTCAAGTATTGTCTCTGTTTTGCCCCTCCCCCAGTTTGTATGTGTGCCTATGGTCAAAATGCAATGTCTTTTACTTTGACAGATGTCTACATTTCACGAACAAAGAATAATTTGATATACTTAATAAGAACAAAAGTTGTTTAGCATGCTATTTTGCATCATTTTTGTTCAATGATAGTTTTTCTTGATCATGGTGCGCATTCTCGACGGGATAGGGTGGGGTTAGAAATCACGTGATAACAGGCAGAAAGCTGCCACGTTCACAACATCATCATGATTTTCTGACATCTTGGGACATAGACGATTCCAAAAATACATGCCACTATGAGTGGTACCGACCCCTTTGATTTGAGGGGCTGGCTGAAGGTCTAAATGCTAGATCTGTCTCCACAAATTTACCATATCTCATCCAACATTTGGCAGATAATAGCTGCGTGTGTGTGTGTGTGTGTGTGTGTGATAGCATCCTCCTCTCTGGAGAATGCCAAGCTTATAGTTGCAATTGGAGGTGAAGTGCGTCTCAACCCAAAATGGTACGAGCTGTGCGGGACTATTGGTTCCCGTGTTGCTGCCAGACAGAGAGTGGAAGTGAGCTGCCCTCAGAATCTCCCTGGAGACTGGGCTATGATTGTCAGACAGGGCGTTCCTGGTCAGTTTGGCTTCTGTGAAGTAGAAGTCTTTGGTCATCGGATAAATCGTAAGTCAGATCCTCCCTTTTAATGTGTCTGCACCCTCCTGTGTGTCTCATGTGTCTACCCCCACCCCCACCACCCCTACCCCCGGCCCCCCACCTTCTCTCTATCTCTCACTTACTCTGTCTCAGCCTTCTCCCATCTATTCTTTGTCTAGATTATATGCTGTTTTTATAGTTCACCAACACAGGTGAAGATAAAACACAATGAAAAGCATTCTTTATAATCACCCATCATTGCTTTCATTTTGAATTAGCAAATAATAGCTATGTGGAGTATACTCTCGTTTGCAGTGAAAATGCCATAACTGGAATTAGCTTGATTAAGTGTAAATCAACCGTATTGCTATTTTAACAACGGAGGTTTCCATAAAACTAGACAGTGGAATAGTATGATAAGGATTTTTTTTATTTTTTAATGTGTATCATACATCGTTGAATGAATCTAATGCACATTAAGTGTACTGCGTGTTGGGCTGTGGTGTAATATATTTCTCTTGCGCTCACTGAATCCAGCATCTACACTAAGTGGTTTCCACTACCAGAGTAAGCTGAACTGGCTTACACCATTGGTATTTATCCATACTGCTCCTCGCTGTTCTACTGCCAAGCAAACAGCAGTCCACCTCTTTCTTATCTAACTTAGTAACCAAGAGAAGCTCAGTCAACCAGCAGTCCACTGCTTTCTTATCTAAGGTAACCAAGAGAAGCTCAACTGGCTTACAACATTGGTATTTGTCCATACTGCATCACTGCTTTCTTATCTAAGGTAACCAAGAGAAGCTCAGCTGGCTTACAACATTGGCATTTGTCCATACTGCTCCTCGCTGTACTATCTCTCTCGCTGTAGGGCTCGATGCGTGGGATCTGAATTGACCTGGTCGTTATTCCCACCCTACGATGGCTGATCATAGAGTCCCCTGCCTGGAGCCTGCAGGTTCTCTCATTTTGCGACCTGGACGATATGTCACATTAGACATGTTGTGGAGGAAGACCTCGAACTCAAGATCGGTCTGGAAGGAGACCAAGGGAAAGCAAGGTCATGCTTCAACCCCCCACCCTCCAGTCTTCCCAGTCAGAGTGTGGTTTGCGCTTTTCCGTTCCACACTCTGCCATGTCCAGTCCCTTCCAACACCTCCCTCCTGCCTCAGTGGGGTAGAAAGCTCTGGCCTGGGGAGGGGGGAGGAGGGGGGGGTCACCTATATCAATCTATCATTGGTCAGAGAACCCTGTTATCCCAATGGGAGAGGATACTGTTGGTGTGAACAGGTGGATTCCCATATCATGCCTCCAACTGCACTCCTCCATTTTGTGTTTTTCCAGTGGTGCATGCTGCTTTTGGTGGAGGCACTGAGCACTTGTCAGTCAAAATGACATCCACGTGCACCTCCCTTGCGGGAACTAGCACCCCTATCACAAAGCGTCAAAAGGGCCTGGAGATGCCTCAGGAGCGGCTGAATACACCTGCCCAGGTGGTGAGAGGTGCCATCACCATTCCCCCTCCTGGTACGGAGTCCTTCTCTGGCACCTGGAGCTTTCCATACAAGAATGTATTTGAAGGATTCCTCGAAATGAAGCGTCTAATCTTTGAACATTCTAGACCACTAACTTTTATGGGGGCACAGGCAGAACTTTCCAACCGTGACCCTGTGCTAGTCCCTCATCGCGCTCCCTTTACTAACTCGGTCAATCTTACTTTCAGAACTTTGGCTTTGAGGGGATAATTTGGTCCACCACTGTCTTCTCCACAGCCTTTGTTGTAATTTACAAACGTGTTTATGTTTTCGTGCATGTACACGTCTCTCTCTTTCTCTCTCTCTCTCTCTATCTATCTCTGTGTGTGTGTGTGTGTGTGTGTGTGTGTGTGTGTGTGTGTGTTGCAGAGCTAACAGCGTTTGGTCGATGTTATAGCAGATGGACCAAGTACATTATCTGTGATGGTGACAATATCTGTGAGCAGGAGACATGCCGTACGTATCACATTCTTTAGGGAAGTAAGTCCTTATCGCTTAATTGCCTGAAGATTTGTGAAGCAATTGTCCGTTTGGCATCAAACACTGTATTAACTATGTCACACTGATGCAACCGTAGTTTGTTGATTTACTCTGTTGGCCAAATTTCAAAGCAAACACAGTACTTATAGTACAAACGCGGAAATCTGAAAAACGCTCAATACCTTGTTTTGAAACATTATTAAGTTTTAACAGTGAGTATTTTAATCTTCAATCGGTCTTTTTTCATATCGTTCAGAGGCTAGTACAATATGCCAGGTAACCCCTATTAGACTGATGATTGGAGGAACCATTCAGCATTCTGCCCAGCTGTAGCTACCGAAGTGCAGGTAAGTCCATGCAGGTGACCGAAAGTGGCGGCAAGTTTATAAGATTAACATGAAATCCGTAGGAACGTACTGGATTTACCCCTCACCCCTCATTTGTACCCGCTGGGGATGATTTGGATGGTATCCCATGGCCCAGGTCTACCCCCGGGGGTATTTCTGGATTATACAAAATAATCACCACCACCCTCCCCCTCTAAACTTTTAAGTACCCCATTTATTCTGAAAGGCCCCCCCACTAAATATGACCCTCTCTCTATATATGGGAGCAGCATGAAAAAGGGATGCATGTGGTAGGTGATAGTAGCATATGTATGTTTGTGTGTATGTGTGTACGCTTGTGTATGTGTGTGTGTTTGCGCGCGCACGTGTGTATGTGTGTGAGTGTGTGCATGTGTCTGTGTGCATGTACGTCAAAATCCAAAGATATTTCGGCAGAGTTGTTACCATCTAGAAGAACATTTTGTGTTCTTTCTGAAATACTAGTACAAAACGAATGGAGAGCAATGTTTCTGATTCAGAAATTGTTCAGATGTGAATAAAATGATCCTTGATCTGTTTTATCAAAGGCAGCCGAGAGTATATATTTGTCTTGATAACAGAAATAGATCATTTGAAATGCAGAGGAACACTTTCTGGGCTGTGTCCTTGGTGACTGATGAGCACTGGATGATTGTGACTGGTCAGATGGAAGAAGAGATGGTAAAAGATAAGTCGTGTGCGAAGCTTTGACAGAAATAGTAGATCTGATGTGGACAGGTGATCTCTGAGGTCGTTTGGATCCAGGTTGAGTTTCTTCAACAGCAGTCTTTCTGCTAGTGATTTTCGAACTCCAGCAGTTTGCACGGCTCTTCTCCACTTCTTGGGGGATGCTTCATGCAAGACCATCTGGTTGTTGACAGACAGCATGATAGTGATGTGTTATGTGAGCATTGGGGGGCGTGAGGGGGTGCACACTTGGTGAATTCTCCTTGCATCTTGAGGCCCTCCTCCACAGAGGCATTGTTCTCTCAGCGATACACATATCGGGCAAGGCCAAATCTTGGCCGACACCCTCAGTAGGTCCAAGAGTGTCCCTGAGAATGAGTGGACTCTTGACAAGGGTCACCATTCAGAGGCTGTAAGAACTGTGGTTCTGACCGATGGTGGACCTCTTTGTGACGAAGTTCAGCAAGAGTCTCCAGATTTATGTCTCGCTGGTCTCAGGCCTGGAAGTGCAGTTGCTCTGTCTCTAGGTTTTGCTCTGTCTCTAGGTTGGGGTAATCTGATCGCTTATGCTTTCCCCCTTTCTGATTCTGTCAAAGATAGTTTGGAAAGCGTCACTCACACTCAGGGATCACTCTTTTGAACACCTAGTTGGTTCCCCTGTGTGCATGGCTGCTGTGGGGTGCATTGCCTCCACCAGACTTGGAACCTTCTGCCCTTCTGACAGCATTAGAGGTGGTGGCTTTTTTTTTCCATTGGGTGTGCCTCCTCAGACCTTAAGTCTCTGGTTTCTGTTTCGAGGAGGTTGGGAACTGATTCTTTGTGTGATTGGACTTCTGTACAGAACATAAGGTCCCATTTAGCCTTCTAGTGCAGCGTGCAGCTCGCAAACCTTCTGGCTCACTGTTACATGAGACACTGTCTCAGCTTGTACGGTTCAAGAATGGACCTTCCTTTGAAGCGAAAATCTTTTCAGAGAGTTCTTGGTATGCGGATGGAGGGTAGGGTGGCGGGTGCCATGCAGTCCCATGTGGGTTCCCCTGTACCAAATTCACAAAGCACTTTTTAAGCCCTTGTGTTCGATTCCCTTTGACGTGCTCACTCTCATAATTACCTTCCTGTTTTTGCTGTTCACTAGTCGACATAGGAGTGAGATACATGGTCTGAGTGGGTCTGCCCTGCACCTGGCCGTCAACACTTCATTATCTTCTGGACTTCCTAGAAATGAACTAAGGCCCAGAGGTGCCCTCTCCCTGTTTGAGGACAAAACCCTTGTCCAAAAGATGTGAAGATCGGCATTTATGTCCAGTCTGAAATACTACTTGGATAGATCTCGCAGCAAACGTTCCTCTCAGCCCATCATCTTATTTTGATCACTTTAAAAGACGAGAAAGACATTGCAGCTGTCATCATTTCTGTTTGTATTTTTCAGCTCATTCTGAAAACATGTACTATCAGGCTGGTACATATATTAGCTGCAAGAATCGTAAGTGTGGGCCATAACTACTGTGGCGGCATTTCACTTTGTGTGTGTTTTGTTCCTCTTTGGCATGTTCTGGGGGCAGCATACTTCATCATCTTTTATCTCAAGGATGACAGGTGCAATAGCCGATTGGTTAAAGCGTTGGACTGTCAATCTGAGGGTCCTGGGTTTGAACCTCGGTAACGGCGCCTGGTGGGTAACAGGTGGAGATTTTTCCGATCTCCCAGGTCAATATGTGCAGACCTGCTTGTGCCTGAACCCCCTATGTGTGTATGCACAAGCAGAAGATCAAATATGCATGTTGAAGATCCTGTAGTCCATGTCAGCGTTCGGTGGGTTATGGAAACAAGAACATATCCAGCATGCACACCCCTCAAAATGGAGTATGGCTTACATGGCGATGTAAAAACGGTCATACACATAAAGCTCACTCATATGCTACGAGTGAACGTGGGAGTTGCAGCCCACAAACGAAGGAGAAAAAGAAGAATCTCACGGATTTTCATACAGTCAGGGCTGATGGGTCCCAGTGGATTTTCCCTGCACAGCCAGCACAGCTGTTGCTGTCACTAAGACTACTTAACCAGTATGCTTTTGTCCTCCTCCTTATGTGTAGATTCTTGCATCAGTTTAACATAGTTGTTTGATTTTTGTTTGAGAGAAAGCAACTGAATGGTTCTGGAAGTGAAAATGTGCATCAAGGGGAAATTTTGTAAAGGATATTCAACAGTATTTCATTGATGATGGTCATTTATATCTTTAATAGGATGAATGTATGTTTCCAAAGACTAGATATTTTCGCTTATTTGTAGTTGTGTCTGTATTATATTTCACTAGCTTATGTGACGTTTTCCTGGGCATTGGACAGTGTAATGTTAAGTAACAAAGAAATTGGAAAATAACCTATATCAGTAAATAAAAAGGAGTGAAATTAATAATGATAATAATAATGATGATAACTAGAGATACTCACAATCATCGGATCATTGCCGCAAATGAATATTATCGATTACGTTTATTCTTATGAAGTGGAGTGATGGCCTAGAGGTAACGCGTCCGCCTAGGAAGCAAGAGAATCTGAGCGCGGTGGTTCGAATCACGGCTCGGCCGCCGATATTTTCTCCCCCTCCACTGGACCTTGAGTGGTGGTCTGGACGCTAGTTATTCGGATGAGACGATAAATCGAGGTCCCGTGTGCAGCATGCACTAAGCGCACGTAAAAGAACCCACGGCAACAGAAGGGTTGTTCCTGGTAAAATTGTGTAGAAAAACCCACTTCGATAGGAAAAACAAATAAAACTGCATGCAGGAAAAAAATACCAAAAAATGGGTGGCGCTGTAGTGTAACTATGCGCTCTCCCTGGAGAGAGCAGCCCGAATTTCGCACAGAAAAATCTGTTGTGATAAAAAGAAATACAAATACAAATACCAAAAATGAAAACTAAATGACAAGAATCGAAAATATATAATTTTAACCGAATTCATTCCTGTTTGTGTGTACGGAAATGCATTCAGTTCATTCGAGCATACAAATGGAGGGAGATGAGTTGAAACAGTCCTGCCAGGAAGAGTGACCGATACCTGTGATGGTCAGTGTCGTACCAAGTGGCCTCAAAGGGAAGGGCCTTTTGGGGTACTTGGACAGGAAGAGAACTAGAGGCAAAATTTCGGCGGACCTTAGAAGTTAGAGCTGGGGCGAACTGGGGCCATCGGACCCCAAAGAGAATATAAAAGAAAAAGAACAGGGAGGAGCTGAGCCACAGGAAACGCTGGGTATGATTTATACAGTTTTCTTGTAGAAAGTGTACAGATTATGACTATTCCTATCGCCATGATTTCATTATAAGCATATTTTAATCAGCACTGTGCTTGATTGCAGTGGAGTTTCTATCTGGAGAGGAGCAGTGAGAGAGAGGGTGGGTGGGGTTGGTTAAAGTGCTTTTGTGCATGTGAATGTAACGTCTTACTGAAGACGGAAAGTCTTAAAGTTTAAAACTTTTGACGGATGTATGTCATGAGCTTAAAACAATGAAATGCGGATCGACGTGGACTGCTTTAAGATGGAATTGCTCGGTGTTCAGCACACAGTTTAAGCTGAGACAAACACTCGATTGTATTTGTGAGTAAGATAAAAATTTGGATCGATATAATTATGTTTGTACAAAGCCATGTGGCCTCACCCATAACGTCTTCGGACATGAATCAAACGTGAGCCATGAAGGCTTTGCATTTTTACATTTAGTTTATCTTAGCTATAATCATTATTATTATTATTAGTAGTAGTAGTAGTAGTAGTAGTAGTAGTATTGGTTTGAAAAAAAAAAAAAAGATCATTTCGTTTCTTTTTTCAGCTTCTTCGGGTTAGACGTTGACAGTGTTT
Organism: Babylonia areolata; assembly: GCF_041734735.1. NCBI lineage: Eukaryota > Metazoa > Mollusca > Gastropoda > Neogastropoda > Buccinidae > Babylonia > Babylonia areolata. The sequence goes on along the minus strand of NC_134894.1, from coordinate 61,627,812 downwards.
CTTCTTCTTTTGAATATTTTTCTGTTTTGTTTAAACATTGTTGGTTAAGAAAGAGCACCTGCTTGCATACAGCTATGAGTATAATTTATGCAGCAAACTGTATAGATTATGGAATACTCCATGTTTACATGATAATTATTCACATAAACATACTTTAATAGACATTATGTTTGACTGCTTTGGATTCCTCCTTTCAGGAAGAGGAGCTGTGGAAGTCGAAGGGGACGGGTTGGCTGAAGTGCTTTTGTGCGTGTGGATGTGAATTATCATCATGAATATTTCCGATGACATGTTTCGTTGTCGTGTGTTCTTTCATTGTAAAAAGTGACCTTGTAAGCCCACGATTTCTCGCAATCCCACGATTTCTCTCACTTTGAGAGAAATCGTGGGCAGCGCCCCCAATGTTTATCTCACTTTGGGAGAAATCGTGGGATTACGAGAAAGTGTGATCGTTCCCCTTCCACGTTTTCTCTCAGTATGTGTATGTGGCGCCCCTACGATTTCTCACAGTATGTGTATGTGGCGCCCCCACGATTTCTCACAGTATGTGAGGAAGCGTGGGAATTCTCCTTGTTTTTTGTTGTTGTATTCTTTTTTTTTCTTCTTTTTTTTTTAATTAAAAATATTTCCTTCACAATATGAGTTGGTTTCTTGTCTTTTTCCAGTGCAAGTCTTAGAGAAAAATGAGAGAGAGGGGGAAAAATAAAAGAAAAAGAGAGAGGCGACGATAACTACGGTAATGACAATGACAGTGGTGTTAGTAAAGACATCAACAGTAATGACACTAAAAAACATATATTTATTGTATTTCACATAAGATGGATTTCTGCAATGCATCAACCTCAAATTCAACATCAGCATCAATAGGAAATAACGAAATTAAGGCAATTTGTTTTATTCAAACAGAAATATATGATATAATATAATATAATGCTTGAACTGGTCTTTCCAGAGGGATATTGAGAATAACACCAAAATGATTCAACTTTCTACATAAATATGATTAAAAAAAAAAAAAGATGTTTCAGATTGCTTTACCCTCACGTAGGGAGCGTGAAAACTAGACCAAATAGTTTTGAAGTTTGTCGTGATGCAACATTTTTGTCACATTTATTTGGAATGTTTTTCATTAATTTTCATGCTTCCTCATTTGTTCATCTGTTTGTGTCAGCATTCTTTCGCATGCAAGATGCACTGAAAATAGATTCTCAGTTTCAAAGAGGACGCTCAGAACATGAAAATGTTGTTTTGAAAACACAGTGAAATAAAAAAAAAAAAGAACAGATAAACCAGCCGTATAAAAACAAAAGGAAACACACACACACACACACATGCACGTGCGCGCGCGTGCACTCATTCGCTCACTCACATAACCATACTTTCACACATTTGTTTAAACCAGTACTGTGCCATCACCTTCACCGTCTGTTGCTGATGTCTTCGCCAATGTCACTGTCATCGTGATCGTCGTTGTCGCGTCTATTTCTCGTTTCTTTTTCTCTTGTTCTCATTTTTCTCTTGTATTTGCACTGGAAAAAGACAAGAACCCAACTCCGATGACAAAGGAAATATCATTAAGATAAGGGGGACTTTCCCCGCTTTCTCACAATTGTGAGCGCCCCCCACGTGAGTGTGGGCACCCCCAGGCGAATTCTCGCAATTGAGAGAAGACGTGGAAGGGGAACGACCATACTTTCTCGCAACCCCGCGATTTCTCTCAATGTAGGGTCACCCCGTACGGTTACTCTCAAAGTGAGAGAAATCATGGGATTGAGAGAAATTACGGTCTTAAAGACCTTTTTCTCCAGAGGTTATCCAAGTTAGAGAATCTCCCACGACTTTTGCTTATGGATGGAACTGATTGAGTGGGACATTAATTTGATTAGACCTGACGTTAGACTAATAGACATAAACAAAATAGGTTTTTCTTGCTCCTACAGGGACAAAGGTTCTGAGGCCTTGTCATGACAAATTGCAGTGCAGAGCAGGGGCTCTATGTGACTCAGGCAAATGCAGTGAGTTTATTTGTCTCTTTTTGTTTTGTTTTGCGTTGGCCTTCATATATTAGCGACATAGTTTCAGATGGAGGCATCAGGGTGTGCAGACTGATCAGTATACCCTGCATCACATCTTAAAAAAATCTTTGTTTCTTAACCAGACATGCTAATGTACCGAGAATTCTAATGTAGTTTGTTTAGGCCAATGGTTGTTGTCAACATTTTCCTGACTTTAAAACATTGATTGTTTCATTCTTGCTTTTCCGAGGCTTTCTTTTGCATTGTTTGTGTCAGTACTGACGTTCTATTCGATCGTGCTTCTCGTTTATCTTCCATTTGTTTGGAAGTTACTTTTGCCAACCCGCTGTTTTCTACACCTCAGAGGTGTCCTCACAACTGGACCGTTTTCTTAGGAAGAGACGCAAAGGTCAGAAGATAGAATTGAAGGAATAAATGCAACATAAATGACAATATGTCTCAGCACACCCAACATACCTGGACTCAAAAAATTAAGAATACTTTATATATACACAATTAAGATATAGAAGAAAAAAGATCAACAATAGGTAGTAATTATGACACAGTATATTATCTGTACAAACACAGAATGTTTTGGTCACTGTCCCAGTCACCCCTTATCACTGGTTGGCTGGAGAATATTTCATCATCAGGGGGATGGGCAATGGAAACAGAAAGATATTGTACTGTATTGTGTTACTCTTTTTTCTTTTTTTTGTCACAACAGATATGTCTGTGTGAAATTCGGGCTGCTCTCCCCAGGGAGAGCACGTTGCTACACTGAGAGCGACATCCACTTTTGATTCACTTGTGTAAACAAAGTGAGTCTATGTTATAACCCGGTGTTTGGTTGTCTGTGTGTGTGTGTGTGTGTGTCCGTGTTTTTTTTTTGGTTTTTTGTTTTGTTTTGAGTGCTTAGCAGCTTTTTTGTTGTTGTTGTTGTTGTTTGTTTGGTTGGATTTTTTTGTTTGTTTTTTTTTTTTCAATATTTTTTTAATTCCCCATCTCTTACCCATCCATTCCACAAATCTTACATTTATTCATCAACATCTTTCTGCTGTGGTCGTTATACAGGGTTTTTTTTTTTTTTTCTTTTTTATTTTTTTTTATTTTTTTTATTTTAAAAGGGAAATCAGACATTTCCGTCATCAGGGATGACTGGTCTATACTGAGACCATCCTTATTGTGTTGTTTCTGTAATGTACTTTGTATTTGGTTATGTCCATTTTTGTCTGTTAATTAATGGTTCAGAGTTGGCTGTTCGCTATTGTATGTTTCTGTATGTCTGTGGGTTCTCTTCTCGTGTTTTCTGTCATTGTCTCTTGCCCTTCGGGTTCGTCGCCTTGTATCCTCTGACTTCATCTTCAGAGCTGCAGCTTGTTTAGTTGTTGTTGTCCTGGGCTTATTCTTCCATCCTGCTGATACATTTTATCTTCTTCATCTGGTTCTTCCACTGGTTGTTGCCCGGTGTCCTCCTTTCATCGTACTGCATTTCCCGTCCATCTCCTCTTCTTTGTTTTCTTCACGTTTGGTGGCAGGCCAGGGGGGTGTCTGGTCCTTCATGTATTGCCATTAGTGTGTAAATGAGCATACACGTGTAAAGTCGTGCGTGTTAATGTGTGGGGTGAGTGCGCGCGTTTGTGTGTGTGTGTGTGTGTGTGTGTGTGTGTGTGTGTGTGTGATCCTATTTTTGCTCGTCATCATTTTTCCCTTTTGGTCCCTAAATCTACTTTATTTCCTTAGATACATACATACATATATAAATCCCTCTCTCTCTCTCTCTCTCCATATATATATATATATATATATATATATATATATATATATATATATATATATATATATACATACTTACACATACATATATAGAACATGAATACAACAGTCACATAGGCATCTCTTGCTGACATGCAAAGCAATGTAGCATGCACCTCTCTCTCTCTCTCTCTTTCTCCCTCTCTCTTTCACTTGGTTGTAATTTTCCCAATATTTCAATATTTTCCAATGCCTTTTTAAAATCGATCCCTGGTGTTCACTCTCATGTTTATCTCAGTATCAAATATTAGTTCTAAGTGTTTACATTTTCCATATTTGAACTTGGAGATTGTTAGTCGTGCTATTAGCAGGACATGATTGATTTGGTTTCTGAGATTTGTTTTCAGTTTAAAAGAGCTGGGAAGTCCAAAAAGAGCGACTTTTTCACTAATATTGATGTGCTGCTCAAAATGTGTCAAGATATATTGTTGTACCATTTTCCAAAAAGATGACAATTTCTGACAGTGATAAAAGGAGTGTTCAATGAAGTCAACCTCTTGACACCACATGCATTTGTTTGAATTTGCTACCCCCATTTTATGCAACATAATGTTGGTTGGGTAAATATTATGAATGAACTTAAAATGAAGCAGCCTCAGTCTTGATTCTTTCGTACAGTCACGAGCTGTGGTAAAGTAATCGTTTATATTTATATCTAGCTTTCGTTTCCAGAACTGACTTGCGCATATGTCATGGTTTTGTTTTTTGTTTATTATTTCTCTGATCGTTTTGTTATGTAATGTACTCAGGAACCCTCTGTCTGTGTTGATTTCGTGTCCAACTGTGTGTTGTGTAGGGTCTCTGTTCATTTCAGCTTTCCAGTCATTTGGTATAGCATTGATCAGGGCATTGTACTCCAACACAAGGCCAGCGTGAGATCCAACTATGTCTTTTATCTGTTCGTACGTCATTAGATTTCCAGTAGTCCACAAATCTTGTAGGTAGTTTATACCGGCTTTTGCCCATCTGGCGAAAAAAATAGTTTTCCCTTTGTATTTAACGTTTTTGTTGTTCCAAATTGGTTCGGTCCGCGTATTTTCTATTTGTCGTTCTGTATTCAAAGCTGTAGTAGCTTTTAGGACTTCTTTCCAAAATACCGAATTCATCTTATCTAAGCCTTGTATTTCGTTTGGGGCGATGTTTGCGTTGAACGTGCAATGAATGTTCGTGAAGGGAGACATTTGTTCTTTAGCTAATAGTGTCCAAAAAGACCTGTCTCTATCTTCTGTTACAACTTTGGATGCCCATTTTGCAAGAAACATCCTTTGTTGGTGTTCCACGTTTATCATATTCAAGCCACCTTCTTCTAATTTTAGATTAAGCACGCTTCTCTTTATCTTTTCGAAAGCCTTTTTATTGTTGTATTTGCGTTTCCATAGGAATCTGTATACGATACTGTTGATGTAATTTAGAGTTATTTTAGGAATAGCCAACGCTTGCAAGATATATGAGAGCTGTGACAGAAGCAGGGTTTTTGCCAGTATTATTTTACCATATAGTGTAGGATTCCTGCGTTCCCATGTCTTTATTATCCTCAGGATGTTTTCGATTTTTTCTGACCAGTTTTCTTTGATTAGCGATGCCTCTATAGAGGCCGAAAAGTAGACTCCCAAGATTCTCAGTTTTCCGTTTATCATTGGGATTTCGTCAACCTTCCCGCTTTCATTTTTCTTTGTACCAAGCCATATACCTTTCGATTTTAGCTTATTCAATTTTAGACCAGAGAATTCTTCAAACTGTTCGACAATTTGGATCGCTAGTTTAATGTCTCTTTCGTTTTTCATTGTTAATGTTGTATCATCTGCGAATTGTTTGACTTTTGTTGTTGCTTTGATGGAACCACTTCGAACAGAGATTCCTTTTATATCCTGGTTATTCCGGATTTTGATTGCAAGGATCTCAACAGCAATTATAAAAAGCATAGGGCTCAGTGGACAACCTTGTCTTATTCCTCGTTCCGCAGGAAACCATTCAGATAGCCAACCTCCATTATGGATGCAACTTTCTGATTGACTCATCGCGGTTGTGATGAAATGTATAAATTTTGGGCCGAAATTGAAGATGCTGAGTGCCTCCGTGATACATTTTTTGGATAGAGTATCGAAGGCCTTGGAAAAATCTAGCGCTACTAGTGCACCAGCCTGATTTGTTTTATCTATATATGAAGTAAGATCATCAATAAGCCTTAGATGAGAAGTTATATTTCTGCCTTTTATAAAACCTACCTGATCGTCATTTATTATCTGCTTTATTACCTTTTGCAGACGTTTAGCGAGAGCTTTTGTGTAAATCTTATAATCTGTGTTCGTCAATGTAATCGGTCTATAATTACTTAAGTTATTCTTGTCCAGATTTTGACCTTTATGTAATAGTGTAATCACGCCCTTCTTTAACGAATAAGGAAGTCGTCCATTTTGGACCGATGAAATAATGCAATTGAAGTAAGGCATTTTTAGTCTTTCCCAAAAGTGTAGGTAGAACGAAGGGGTTAATCCATCAATGCCTGGGGCAGAGTCTTTATTTAGAGTCTGGAGGGCCTGTGTGAATTCTTCTATAGACAAATCTACGTCGCACAGTTCTCGTTCGTCATGAGAAAGAGTTGGAAATGACTCGTTTCTGAGGAAATGTTGTGTCAAACTTCGGTTTTGCGATCTGCCCTTCTTTTCTTTGTATAGGTTTTGGTAAAAACATTTAATTTCGTTTATAATTTCTGATGGATTTTCCGTAGTTCGATTATCAAGTTTCAGTGACGATATTATATTTGTTGTTCCCCGGTTTCTTTCCATATTAAGGAAGTATTTTGTATTTTTTTCTCCTTCCTCAATCCATTTCATTCGTGACCTAACTTGAGCTCCCCTTGCTCGGTGCATTTCCTGCATTTCAATCTCTCTTTTCTTTTGCTGTATTCGCTGTTGTATCATTTTATTTTGTGGATCCCCACTTAGAGTGTTTTCTAGTTCTGTTAGTTGCTTTAACTTTTCATTTGGGTCTTTTTTTTACCTTGCGTTTGCCGATAGCATATTGTATACAGAAAGACTTTATTCTAACTTTCAGCATTTCCCATGCGGTTTCTGGATCGTTGTTATAATATTCATTGAAATGTTCATCAATTGTATTATTTATCTGATCTGTGAAGCCTTTATCATTCAAAAGTGTTGAGTTGAATTTCCAGTACCCCGTTCCTCTTTGGAAGTTATTTAGCTTTACGGTGACTGTAACAAGTCTATGGTCTGTTTGTGGGAACGTTTCAATATTCGCCTCTTTGATTTTCGTCTTAGCAATGGCATCACAAAAGATATAATCTATTCTTCTGGCAGTGAAAGGGTTGGGTCGTGACCACGTGTAAGCCACTGTGTCTGGGTGTTGGGATCGCCATGCATCGTGCAGGTCTAAACTGGCTACCATTTCCGTGAGCGACTGAATTTCTCTTTCAGCATGTTGTAATCCTGATATATTATCAATTTCGTTCAGAGCAATGTTGAAATCACCGTTTACCCATGTATGATCTGATTCACTATCCTGTAGCACTGCTGTGAGCTGTGTAATAAAGGCTACTTTCTCTGCCGTGGTATTTGGTGCATAGCAGTTGATAATTGTGTGTAGTTTATCTTTCATACTAACTTGAAGACTTAATATTCTGCTGGTGGAATGTTTTAGGTCCATATTATCATAATGTAGCTTTTTACTTATAAGAGTAAGGAGACCATTACTTTTTGTTGTTCCTACACTGTAAAAAATATCTCCATGCCACTCTCTTTTAATTTGGGAAGCTAAATCTTCTGTAATATATGTCTCTTGTAGGCAGATTATATCTAGTTTCCTTTCTCTCAAGTATTTGAACAAGGCCATTCTTTTTAGCTTATTTCGGAGCCCTCTAACGTTCAAAGTTCCGATGCTAATTTCATTGGCCATTGAAGTGGTAACATCACATCAAAAATCGTTGTTCATTCAATCATAAAGTCCGTAAAACATAGCCGGGGTCGTGGTGGGGGAAGACATGGAGAGAACACCGGTGATATCAGGTATCCCCCATGGCACTGTCTGCTGCTGGTGGCTCCGTTCTTTCATTGCTGTCTCCCGTTTCCTTTAGTTTCTGCGAGAAGAAATCCTCAATCCGCGAGCGGCGAAGATTACTCCTCTCCTCCTCCGAAGACTGGCTGGGTCTTCTCTTTGTTGTGCTGTGTGAGCGTGAGCGCTGCGTGTTGTTCCTTTCCTCTGGCACTGCTCTCCTGCTCGCGGCAGGCGAGGGCTCATGTGCGTCAGCATCGTTCTCACTCTCTTCCTGCACACTGCTTGGTTGAGCACACCTCTCTGTGGTGTGTTGTGTGTTTGCCTGGGAGTGGGAGTGGGGTGGTGGTTTGCACACAGGATCCCCCCTCTTGTGCCCTTCAACACCACATGAGATACACACAACTTGGTTGGGACATTCTGCCGCAACGTGTCCCACTGTTAAACATTTATTACACTTTTTCGGTTGCCCCTGCTTTTGTTCTTTATGGTATATTCCGGCATGGAAGATGCCAACTTTTATTTTGGGGGGTAGAGGTTCTTTTGGGGTGGAGATAATCACAAATCTCCTCCCCGTTTCCCATTTTGTCAATTGCCCGCTTTTGTCTCTTGCGAGTTCGTTCTTTATAGGCGATCGAATTTCTGAGCCTATCTTTTTCAGCGCCGTTTCAATGTCTTTGTTTCCACAATGCAGTGGGATGTCTGAAATCCAGACTTTGGTGGCTGGTTTTTCCTCGCCGTCACTGTCACTGAAGGCAAAAGGGTTCTTGTCCAACAAATTTATGTGTATTCCACTTAATTCAATGCCCTCTATCAGCAGTTTGTCTCTGAATTGTTTTTGTTGCGGGTAAAGGCGCCACAAACCTCTAATGCGTTGAGCACCTCTGATGGTGCCTCTACCCGTGACTCTCTCTGCTGCTATACATAAGTCTATAGTGTCAGGCATGCCATTGAAGCTCGGCAGGGCTCTCGCCGTGACGAACACCGGCCCGCACTCCGTGTCCGCCGCCATGGCGGAACACGTGGCTGGGCCTGGTATACACCACTGACAGCACCAACACCGGGCTCCTCACAATGAACACACTTGCACCACAAAATACGAACACAGGTGATACACCAGATCCACACAGACTGCAGGCGATGATTTTCCCAACAGGATGTCACTTCTAACACTTGAATAAAACACGATATTTAAATGCTATGAAGAAAGGTACCTGCCGACGTCGGAGGTAAAACCGGAAGCCTGCGTTATACAGGGTTACCTGGAAATGGACAGGAAAAGAGAAATGAAAAATGGAAACATGCAATGTTGGCAATGACATGATATTGTAAAATGCATAGAGCTTCAAAAATATGCGCTATAGTAAAACATCTTAATAAATACAAAAATAAATAAGTAAATAAATAAACATTTCTTGAGACAATACGGACATAACAAAATATGTGACAGATGTCTTCATTTTCTTTTTAAAGAATTGCTAAATCACTGTATTACTGATGAATTTCTTTAGCCTCTGTTCATTTTTTAAACTTTGTTGAACAAAGTGAGTCGTATTTATAGATTCTGAACAAGCAAGGCAATATAAGGTTTAACAGGACAAAAATGTCGGCTGTAAAAATCATAATCTGCGAAACGAAGAAGACATGGAGGTGGACACATCATTTGACAACTTGTCCGTGGTAAACTTTAACATTGCCATTTTCTCTGGAAATACTTTGTCTGCCAATACCAAATTTGGCTTAAACATGGTAGGAAAACAAATCTTCACAATCATACCAATAACAGGTTGTACGCCTCCCGAATTTAGATGTATTTCCGAATCATTAACAGTTTATTTTTATTTTTTTTCGCGAAGCTGTATATAATTTTAATAACGAACAGAGAACACTTTTCAACAAACTAGTTTCTAGTTGTTGTTTTTTGGGGGTTTTTTTTGCTGCCCCATCATCTGCGCCGTTTCAGTGGCATTACTCCCACGCCGCTCATTTAGATTCCCCCATACACTGCCACACCCGGGTTCGTCCGTCGCAGTTCCAGCGTCGGCAGTCCACAGGGAACCGTCGATGTTAGGTCGCCTGGAGGCCACACACCAGAGGAGACCCTGCACTGCTGCTGAGTCACTTCGGTGGTGTTCAGTGGTGCCTGTTCTGTTTTAACGTACTTAGGACACCACCTACTAAGCCCCCTACTAACGACAATAATGGCTTAGTCGCGGAGCCAGACTGAGTGAGCGCCTCTCCCAGAGTGGAGACCGCCACCACGTCCCTCAAACAACAGCCCCCCATGAATCTGCCGACACTGACGACATTGACAGGACTCACCCCAAGCACGGAAGTGGAGGGGTATCGAAACTGAGGTCACCATGAGAGCAGGGCATGAAAGGCCACATACTTTGAGACTATTTTGTTTATAGTGATGACGATGAAGGAGGAGGAGGATGACGATGATGATGACGATGTTGCTATGGAGGTCCATTTTGGTTTGGGACTGCGTGACAAGGCTGTACTCTACGCTTCCTGTCATAATGATATCCCGGCGTTAACCAGGCCCGAGAGATACAGACACTTGCAGTGTTGGTCAGGTAATTAGAGCAACACACCCAAAGACGCATCCTTGAAGTGGATGACACTCGACTGTGTGGTCCCAGTCTCCCCATTTAAGCCCACAGCACACTCAACTCTGGGTAGGAGCCGGCCACAGGCCGAAAAAACCCACCTCCGCTGGGCTTCGAACCCGCGTCCTCCCAGCCGTCAGTCCGCGACGCTAACCACTTCCCCACGGCGGCTGGTAACTAGTTTCTAGTTTTAATAAGTTCTTATTTTCTTTCTTTAAGTGTGTATCACAGGTGAGTCTTGAAGGCCTTGCCTTTCTTGTTTATATTTTTTTTCCTGCATGCAGTTTATTCATAATTCGTTTTCCTATCGAATTGGAATTTTCTACAGAATGTTGTCAGGGACAGCCCTTTTGTTGCTGTGGGTTCTTTTACTTGCGCTGAGTGCATGCTGCACACGGGACCTTGGTATATCGTCTCATCCGAATGACTAGCGTCCAGACCACCACTCAAGGTCTAGTGGAGGGGGAGAAAATACTAGTGATTCGAACCAGTGCGCTCAGATTCTCTCGCTTCCTAGGCGGACGCGTTACGTGTAGGCCTCTTGGTCAGGCACCTTTGGTGGCCCTCTTCCACCAACACCGAGCATGTCCCGCGCTGCTGTCGGGGTCTTCTCAGCGGCCAGCCTCGGGTGTTGACAATTCCCGCTACGTCCACCACATTGAACTGTCCGCTAAAAGGAGACCAGGAGAAACAAAAATCTGCAAGGCTGACTCGGACGGGCGAGCTTTATCGCCGTGCAAAAGGTTCGCTTGCCCCTATTGTGCAAGTGCACTTCCTCAGACCACGTGCCGTTGAACATATTGTCCTCAATTTCCTTTTTCTAAGAATTTCAGCGCAAGTTGTTTGGACACCCTTCAAAAGTGTTGCTGCTAATAATGGTAATGCCAGGAGTCTTGCCTGTGTAGATTTAAGAGCTCTGTTCCACTGAGCAAAAGGGGCAAACATGACGCATGAAAATAAGAAAGTGATTATAACTGGCAAAAAATAACGGAGCTAATTATTCATCCTTCATCCACTCTATTTTTGCTCACTCTGTATTTACATATACTGGCGTTATAGATATTGATGATTTATTCATTTCACATTGTCGCATTTACTCAGTTCAAGCTCATACGACGTGTAGACTCGAACACAGGGCTCGCAGTCTGACTTCACTCCAGCCCAGAAATCAACAACAGGACAAGTTAAAGTCACTCCTTTCTTAATATTATTACAAAATTCAAAGAAATTCAAATTTTTCCTCACGTGATAACTCACATCGATGGTTCATTCCAGGCAGACACAATACATTTTTTTCCGTTATCCCTTACACCCAAACAATGTTACTAAACCTTTGCATACAAAATTCTAATTGTTTCTCAGTTGGCCTTCTTATTTACTTCATCTAAAGATTCTTTATTGGGCGTAAGATCGGCTGAATAACTCTGTCCCAAAACAGGCTCTGAGATTATAACATTCACAGAATCCAATTTTAATTGATTGGCAGCAAACAGGAATAAAAGAATACATACGTGTACCTTTTACTTTGTCAAATGCTCGTCTTACCTTACCAGTGTTCTCGAAAGTGAATTATGAAAAAAAAGAGTAGATTTAGAAAAAAAAAGGATCCTAACGAATTTAAGATTATCAAACTGGATGAGAACACTAAACTTAATACTTCTTCAACATCAGCTTTCCTAAAGCTCGACAGTCCCAACATCAAGGACTTACATTCTTGATGTCAAGTGTTCTATGACACCTATAACCCACTTTCCCTCCCCTCCCCAGGTCTGTCTACCAGGTCACTCTTGAGACCAACACAACTGTGCGCCCAGAGTGGAATGACAATAATTTTGGTGCACTTTACAACACATCAGTTCGTGAACTTTTATTCACTTCAGCTCCTGAATTATGTGCACCTCCAGCCTTTCTCCACAATTCTAGTTCAGACCAAAGTAAAGTAACATAGGCAAACCATACAAAAAATCTTCCCATCACATAATCACAAGCAGGCAACACTGTATTGACGTCAACCAAAACTCGATATCATGACAAAAAGTAAGGCACGGACTTTGTAACTTTTCCCTCGCTTTAAGATTTACTAAACATAGCACACGTGAGCATGGCGTTAGTGCTGTCAATAATGTTGCAATATAAGGATAACTCGGGTATGCCAATTCTCGTCATGCAACTGGATGAAAACGTAGTGAATCTCTAGCAACGCCTCCACAGGTTTCAATGCTTTTGCTGCACACTACGGCATACAACTTTTCTCCAACTGGTCGTGTCTCAAAGTAGCGTGAGAACGCCCCTCCACAAGCTCAACACACCATTGAAGTGCATCAGAAGCGCGGAGCTTTGATTTGGCCGCCACATGTTAGCTTTGACCAATCGCGGCTCACAGCACTGCTAAGATTGTCAGTTGGCCTGATTTTATGCGCGTTTAACCGCCTTTTAGTCGGTTAACTCCATTAACCAACAATCATTTTTGTCGAGATTGGCCGTGACAACTTTCTTTTCCTTCTCACTCCATCCTGATCAGTTCTGTTTCCCTCCAGGATTGAACCAGGGACCCTCAACTTGAATGCTTTAAGAACCCAGCTATTGCACACGTACAAGGACACAAAGAAAAAAATATTGTTTGCTTGTGCTTGAGTTTTGTTAACCAAATCTTTGTTTCACTGATAGAATGATCTCCATTGAGAGTTTCTTCTTAAATGATGGAATAAAATATATGAATGTGTAACATGTAATTGCTAGTGCTTGCTCAGATAGCATATGTGTGGAGTGATGGTCTAGAGGTAATGCGTCCGCGTAGGAAGCAAGAGAATCTGAACGCGCTGGTTCGAATCACGGCTCAGCTGCCGATATGTTCCCCCCCTCCACTAGACCTTGAGTGGTGGTCTGGACACCAGTCATTCGGATGAGACGATAAACCGAGGTCCCTTGTGCACCATGCACTTAGCGTACATACATTCTTTACCAAATACAGTAGTGTTCGATCATGAAGAAAACAAGTTGAGAGCGTGGGTCAAAGCATTGTTAACTGAAAAGACCTCGACGTTTGATAGATCAACCTTTTGTTCTATAACAAGCCTGGTGCATTGATAGGTTATGGTCAGACCATTGTTTCTGTCATATGGAAAATGAAATCCGGTTCAAATCTAACCTGAAAACACATCTGTACAATTCTGCTTTCATGGATATCTAGGTGTTTGCAAGTGGCGTTGTGTGTGTGTGTGTGTGTGTGTGTGTGTGTACTTTGACATCGACACATTTCCCTTTGTCTGGAGTATAATTGCCCGTAATATTAATTTTCATGACTATTATTATTAGATCGCATAATAGATACAGATTATCATTATCATGTTTAAAAAAAAGAAGTAAAACATGGGTAAAAGATCAACTTCAAATCTGAGAACGATAATTATTTGTTTTGCAATGCCCCCTCCCGCCCCACCCCTTTCATCAATTACGTTGTTCGTTTTTGTGTGTATCACACGTGAGTCTTTAAGGCTTTACCTTTCTTGTTTATTTGTTTACACCCAGAATGGGAACGGGATCACGCTTGTACCCAAAATAAAGACGGAAATGAATGCAGGAGTGGGACATTCTGCGACCCCATCGTAAATGAGTGCAGTAAGTGTGTTTGTAACAAATTTGTTGGATATTCATGTGTCATCGTTTTCCACTGTGCTTTTATCTAGTTAGCGCTGTTATAAAACTGAATGTTTAGATTTTACCAACTCGTATGTGTAAACAGAATATGTAATAAATGGTATACCATGTATTTAGCTGTCAGAGTCAAAATTCAATCGGATTGAATTAACAATGGCTTTAAACAAATATTCCTCTTCTTCTTCTTCCTCCTTCTTCTTCCTTAATACCATGGACATCTTGATTATCCCCAATACGTAACGACAAGAGATGTGCATACATAAAGACACGGTGAGCATGGATCTCCTTGCCTTACACCTTTTTTATACACAGAACCACCCTGTGTAACTTACATTGACTGCACCACAGGCATTAATATGGTAAAAAGTTTAAACCCATTTTTTATGTCTCGGCCAAATGAGACATATGAAGGACCATGCTATTGTATCGAACAATTTTTCAAAATCTACGAAGAGTAAAAGTCCTGGTAACCTGTCCTTTTCAGTACATACAAGTGTATCATGAACAGGTCTAATGTTTTCCCCAGTATGTCTTCCAGGTAAAGAAAACCTATGTGACTGTCATTAATATGTGTAGTTATACACATTTCAGACGCTGTGCTGTATACCCTGAGGCAATCTTATAAGCGGTGTTGAGCAGTGTAACTAGTCGCCAGTTTTTACAATATTCCTCATCTTTACCTTGTTTTGGAATACTGTCTCTGAGTAACAGACATCTAACCAGTTTCCAAACCTTCATTAAATGGACGCACAAGAAAGACTACCAACTTCATACAACCAACTTCACGTTTCCTTAAAGCTTATTATTTCTCCTTTTTTTCCTTTGTAAAGTTTGAATATTTGTTTCGTTTTTTTGTTTTTTTTCTCCAGCTCATTTATTTCTTTCATGAGTGTTTCTTCTTCCTCTCTTTCCCACACTCCTTTATGTTCTGCTTACGATATCTATTTTCCACTTACTTCTATTAGCAGAATTTCAAAAAAATATTTGGTCACTGATCTACAACTTCAATTATTCATGTGGCACATTCCCTTCATTTTCTTTGCCATATACTCGTACACTGTATTGCTTTTTAATTTCAACGTTTGTCTCGACATATTTGTATGTCAGTGTTCTGTTACTGAATTTCCAGTGTGTCGTTATGTTTTATTTTTATTTTTTATTTTATTTATTTATTTTATTTTTATTTTTATTTTTTATTTTTTTATTTTTGTTTGTTTTGTCTTTTGTTGTTGTTGTTGTTGTTGTTGCTTTAAGACTAAGGTTATGAGACTGTGATCAGATTGGCAACCTGGTTTAACAGCCACATTCGGTACTTTGAAAGTCACATGCTCAGAAATTTAAAAAAAAAAGAAGAAGATATATATATATAAGAAGAAAAGAAACATCTAAACGTCCCCACTTTTACTGCCTTTTTTTCAGGGTTCATTTCTCACCATATATCTACTGAATCAGAATTTTACATAATTTCGTTTCACATATTTCTTGCACTTGGACTATCGATAGATTCAGTTTTCAGTTCAACGTGTCAAAGCGTGTGGACCGATCTGGATAAGCTACATCACTTTTGCTGACGAGAAACAAGAGAAGAAGACACGTAATCTTCGCACAAACAATGCGCTGATCAGGCCTTTAGCGCCTTATTTATCAATCGCAGATATTGGTATATTTCAATGTAGCAACATGGGAAACTTAACAGTTCCGTTGTTGCTTTTTGTTTTAGATAATATTATGTTTTGGATTCAGTTGTAAATTTACGTGGTCATCTGAATGCTTTTATTAACTGCAGAAACGTAAAGTTGTTTTTTTTGTTGTTGTTGTTGTTGTTTTTTGGGTTTTTTTTTTTTTTTTTTTTTTTTTTTTTGCACCTTGGATTCATCACTTCACAGATGTTGTATTTGGTATCTGCACTGATCCTCGTGATATGAGGCTTATTTGATGAGATTGAAGGTTGGGGTTGGATTGAATAGCATACAAGCATAACGCGCTCACATGCACGCGCGCGCACGTGTGTGTGTGTGTATGTGTGTGTGTGTGTGTGTCCCTTTTCAGAAATCCTGCCAAATCATGCATGTCCGTATCCACATGCATGTCTCGTACACTCCAACTGTGACGTGTTCAAGCGATGTGGTAAGTGTTTATAATAATTATTTGATTTTTTTGCGATTTTCTCTGTAAGTACTTTGTCTGCCAATACCAAATTTGGTTTAAACATAGTGGAAAAATAATCTTCACAGTCATTTGAAAAGGTTGCATGTCACCCGAATTTAACCGTATTTCGGAATCATTAACAGTTTATTTCATTGATGCTGGTTCTGGATTCCGAAAACGCTGTTACCCATTTGTAGCTGCCCGAACGTCTTGTAAACAGACGCCATGACCTTGTTTTTCTTGTTTGCAATTAAAAGCAAAGAAATAAAAATTCTGGACGGAAGACATACAGTGACACTAACTATATTATTGACGTGTTTACTGCATATGAATATTCTAAAGTGGACACTGAATTCACTAGAATGAACACAAAAGAAAATGTGACCCTCCACTACGAAATGAGTCGCTTTGCACGAAGGGTCGATTTTTAGTTATTGGTATATTATAAATCCGCAATAAAAGAGCTTTACAGCAAAAAAAAAAAAACAGTTTGTAAATCGGATGATTCTGTGAAAAGTTATTGTGATTTTAATTTCTAAAGTCATGAAAGTAACGATAACGATAACACAACAATACTTGTTTTATCCATATTTACTTTTAACTGTAAGTTACGTGCTGCAGTATATAAACTGTTCAACTGTCGCTGTAAACCCACTGTTGTTATAGATAACAAAATCATATCATCAGCAAAAAGTAGAACAAACAATTCAATCAAATCAAAAGTAACTCCATGTTGATCATACTGCATTATTTCCAAAGCAAGTTCATTAATAAAAAGTGAAAACAAGACCGGGCTACAAACATCCCCTTGTTTAACCCCACGAATGCAATTAACACAATCAGATAATGTTGCCCCAGCTCTCACTCTCGCTTTCACTTCACTGTACATGCTTTTCACACAACGATGTAACTTACCACTGATTCCATTCTTTAATAAAATAGGCCATAAAAGTTTTCTTGAAATGGAGTCAAAGGCCTTTTCAAAGTCCACAAATGCTACATACAACTTTTTATTGTTTGCAAACTGTTTCTGTACTGCAGCCATTAGAGTAAATATGTGATCAATTGTTGAATAGCCCTGTTTAAATCCTGCCTGGTGTTCTCCAATTATGTTTTTCTCAATTATCCATTCTTGTAGTCTAGTATTAATAATGGAACTATATAATTTACTACTTACATCACACAAAGAAATACCTCTATAATTATTTACGTTATTAATATCACCTTTCTTAAATAATGGCAAAATTATGGATTCTGTCCAATTTTTTTGATAAACCCCAGTATCAAACAAAAAATTAAAAAGCTTTACTAAAAAGTTGACAGTATTATCCCCTCCATTTTTGAAAAACTCACTAATCATCCCATCCGGACCAGCAGACTTCCCATTTTTTAGTTTTCTAATAGCAAGAATTACTTCTTCATGAGATATAGGTCTGTCCAATACAATATTTTCTCTGTCATTTTCTCTTTCATTTTCCACATACATATTATCAACTACCTCCTCTTCTTCATTAATTTCTAACACATTTTTAAAATAATTAAACCATTCCTGAATAGAAATTTCATTTAAAGGTTGCGTTTTCTTTTTTGAAATTTTATGCATTGTGTCCCAGAACTCCTTCTGACTTTTAACAGAATCCAAAAGTTCATTTAGTAATGAGTTATCATATTCTTTCTTTTTCCTCTTGTTTAAATTTTTATACTCACGTCTAGCAATACAAAATAAAATGCGATCATCTTTATCCAGAGTTTTCCTATATGCCCTCAATAATCTTCGTACCCTGCGTCTCTCCATTTTACATTCATGATCAAACCAGTTATTATCTACAACTTTTTTTATTAAAAAAATACCCGCTTTTTCATAAACTCAGCTTGTTCTTTAACAGTCTGATTAAACATATCCAAAGCTTTATTTACATCAACATGAATAAGGTTTTCTGCTACATACAACTTCTCTTGTACTTCATTTGAATTCATAGAAAAGGAGAAACGATGAAAATAAACAGACTTCCAACAATATTTAATTATATGAAGATTCATACCATTAATAAAATTATCATCACATTGCCTTAGAGACTGATTCTTAACATACAATGCAAGAGGTAAGTGATCAGATTCAAATCTTTCTGTTACCTGTAGAGTTACTTTCTCAAATAAGGATTCGAAAAGATTAACAGATGCTATGAAATAATCATTGACACTGGATCCTGAATCAGAAATGTATGTGAAACGACCTTCAAGGTCACCATTACATACACCATTGAGAAAGGTCAGTCCAAATACAGTGCACATGCTAAGTAATCTTTTCCCATAAGCATTCAGTACTTTATCTTCAGAATTTCTACTCATTATATTCCTATCATTTTTGTGACAGATGTAAATTTTTAAAAAGTAACAAACTGAGAAATCAAGGCTGAAAAGTTTTGGAACATGTTCATAGCAACCACATACTTCTAAGCAAGATATGTTCTTGAAATTTGGCACACACATACTTAGTGGCAATATCCACAATTGCACAAAGTTTGAAAGAAAAATATTGAGTGTACTTGATTTTATTCAAATAAGAATTTTCTTATTTTTTTGGAAAGAATTGCGACTGAGGTGTAAGTATACTTTTTAATCAGCTCAACATGACTAAAAACCTTCCAGTTTTAAGATTAGTTTTGTTGTGGTGTTGTTTGTTTTCAATTACAATGAAACTGTTGCATTGTATAGTATGTGTACTAAAAATCTATGCCAGATTAAAGGGAAAAAATGCTAAATCATGGTGCCAAATCATATAATTGTTGTAATTCAATATGCTCCCTGATTACTGTGCTTGTGATTTACCACAATCCATGCAACAAGAACAACAAAATAACGAAAAAGATCCATACAACAAAACTGCTCACACTAAAGGTACAAGTTCACATGCATTTATCCCAACATAGTATCAAATGAAATACACTTCATAATCCAAATCAGCACTTAAAACACTTCATCTGGAAAGAAAACCTACTTGCCAAACCCATACTTGACACAATAAAGACACACAACCTCATCAGTCAAACACTCAATCTGCTTTAAAAAAAAAAAAAAAAAAAAATGCAGATATGTGGCACAGGTAATCAGTTCTTGTGGTTCAAAGTGTTAGTCATCCGGGTGGATGGTGTTGATGTTGACCTTCTTCCTCCACTCTTTTTTCTCCACCGGTGTTATCAGTACGTTCCAAAAATGCATGGTTTATCCTGAAACAGTTTGTTATGTAATACTTCTTAATCTCTTTTCATTTTCTTTGTTTTGAATTATTTTCTATATGCTCTGCAGTGTATTCATTAATGCTAATAATGTTAGATTAAATATTAACAGTCATGTCAGTTTTGTACATCTACATCACAGTTTTCATTCTTTACACAGGACTTTACAAAATACTTTACTTTTATGCATTTTATCAGAAAATAAAGAAATAATACACATATATATATATATATATATATATATATATATTTATTTATTTCATAATATAATCAGATACATATATATAATTATTTATGTCATAATATAATCAGATAAAGCAGTTTACTGATAATAAAAGTATGATTATTAATGCTGTATTACTATGAGTATCAGTGTGCATGTGCATGACATGCTGCAATGCATTAAGTTACTTTATGCAAAGTGGCATGTCAAGCACATGCACACTGGTATCATTTATGTAAATGTCTATGCAAAATTTTACAATTCCATACATGTACATCTATACAAAGTTTGTAAACAGTTAATGGTAGATTTATACTATAAATCAAAGTACATTAACAGTTGACCACAAATCACTCACTCATAGATAGTTCACCAGCAGACACCATGGAGTTCACCAGCAGACAATTCTTTAGTTGACAGTGTAGTCAGTGTGGTGGTGTTGCCTCTCCTCCTTATGACATGACTTGCCAGCAGTGATCTCAGAACTGGTGTACAGGCACGCATATAAAGTACCATCATATCTTTCAGGGCTGAAAAAGAAATTAACAATTAGTAATACTGTTAGTATTTACTGTTGACACAACTCTATATTTATTTACCTCAAAACAACACACACACACACACACACACACACACACACACACACACACAGAGAAACACACACACACACACACACACACACACAACACACACACACACACAGAAACACACACACACACACACACACACACACACACACACACACACCAACCTGATACACATACACATAAAATATCCATTGAAGCAAATTCTGTGAAAATGAAAACTGTTCATAATGTCATGCCCTTGTACATCCCCATGCAAAGTTACATGGAATGGCTAAACTGTGAAGGGGCCGTGTGTGTGTGTGTGAATTTTTTTTAATTTACATTCTGCTAATTTCCTCAAATTCACTTTATTCTTTTAATCATTTTTATTCCACATGCCAAACAGTGAATTTCTGTACCAATGTAGAGACAATAAATCAGTCCTGAGTCAATCATTGTTAAATAAATTATTATCAGTTGATTATACCATCAATACATTTCAATATTTGTCAGTGTGGGAAAAACCTGAATGCTCACCTTCAGACACTTGAGCTATATCCAGTCCGCCAGTCACTTTGCTTGCATTTTCCTTGTGTGAATTGTGAGATCCAAACACGTTTCTCTCACTTCAGTGCAGCAAGTCAGTTTCACTTGTTGCCATGTCAGTCACACCACTGATCGCACCTAGCGTATGTTGATTTCGGCAATTACAGGCGAAGGCTTCCAACCTGTCTGTATCTAGTGCAAATGCTGATTTGTCATCTACATCAAAATTAATATCAATTATTGTTGATGAAAGCTGAACGACAATCCTGCGTTGTCTGCTTTCGAAATCAGCGTCGCCTTTGTATTCACTGAGATCGATTTTATGACCATCGGCCTAGTTGGAATGGTCAGTTCCATCAATGAAGTACTCGGTTAGAAATTCACATATGTTGTCTGCTTCACTTAATGGCAAAATGTGTGCAACGCAAGTGTATCTTGTCAGGAAATTGCCAAGTCTCTCTTGAAAAGCGTGCTTCCGAACCCTGCAACCATGTTTATTAAAGCTAGCGTGCTGAATGGCTGGTTTTGTCACGTGGTCTCTCTCGGCCAATGACAGAGGGAGTTTTCCTTCATAGTGACACATTGTTTACGTAGTGTATCCTTATTTTAAATGCGTCGATTGGTTAATAGTTTAAAACTAAAACAAAGAGAAGGATATATACCGAAAGAGACGGCCTTGACCTTTAAAACGATGTGTAATTCGACCGGTCGATTCCAAGATATTAGGGAGGGCAAGCTTGTCAAAGTTGATCGATTTTGCGAAGCTATAGACGATCAGAATGATGGGTTAGGTTTTCAAGCACACTTTTAAGGCAAAAGAAGACAGAATTATGCCTTGATACTTCAATATGAGATAAAAGAAAGCCTAAAGTTTACTATGAAGTCAAAATCTGAAAATCGACAACCTGACCCCCACCCACCTAAAATCGCCGCTAGTGGCAAAGTTGGTCAGGTGCAAAGCGACTCATTCCGTGATGGAGGGTCACAAATTTGAATCAACCGTTTCTCTAAGGTCAGCCTTGTCTACACTGGTTTGTACAGATCTTGACAACATGTTGCAAAGCCTGACGCGATGGCAACGTCTCTTTTACCGCCGAATTAATTTAATTTCTTAAATAGTCATCGACGTGTGTACTGTATATAAATGTTTTAAAGTGGATACTGGATTAACTAGCATTAACAGAAAAGATAAATTGAACGGACGGTGTCGTAGTTTCGATGCTTGTCAAACGCGGATTTCTGCAGATCTGTGAGTATCATACACATATTGCAGTGTGTTTCAGGCAGTGGGAACGTCTCCTTTACCTCGGACTTGAAAGGAATTCATAAATGCCCCAGATATACCAAATCAACATGATTTAAACGGCATTTTCACTTCGATTACCGTTCTCGATTTATTCCGCTAAAAGAACATGCTCAAATAATAATTTTTGAACATCATCTTTGAATGCTGCGTCAGTGCAGTGCACAATACCACTTGTTCTCGATCGGATCATCCATGGCTCGAATGTGCTTTGAAGGCTTTTTGATTATCTTATTTTTAACGCGAAATTTTATTTAATCATAATAACGAATGGAGAACACATTTCATCAAACTGAATTTTATATGTTTTTGTTTGGTTTGTTTGTTGTTGTTTTTTCTTTTCGTGTGTATCACAAGTGAATCTTGAAGGCCTTGCCTTTCTTGTTTAAAAATAATTTGTTTTGGTGCTTTTCTTTCCTGGCAATACCCTTGAGGCAATCGTATCTCTCAAAGAATTCCATCACAAATTTCCTCATACGACTCGAAATACTTTGTTCTTTTAGTGATTTTTGTTTCCACCGGCAGTTCCAAGAGCCTTGAATGCTTGTGTTCTAACCCGGTACTTTGTGAGGGTCTCTCCAGTGAGCAAGTCCAACAGATTTTTTTTGTTTTTTTCGCTGGGTTGAAATTCGTCCTCATCTAACTTAACAAGGAATTGTGGAAACCAGTTATTCTTTTTGCGTTTTTCTGACTGTTGCTGCCAAGGGCATTTTTTTCATGAAGGCTTTTGCTTTTGAGCTTGTGTTGAGAGTTGTGTTTTCTAATTTCTGGATTCATTTCTTGTCCATCTATCCTCTCCTCATTTCAGATTGCTTTTTCAATAATCTGTTTTTCATTTCAGTATTTATCATTTTCAGTTCCACTTGAGTTTGTTGCTAGATTTCATCAAAACGACACAGAATTGACTCTCAGTCAGTTCCAAGTAATACATAATGTTTGGCACAAGAGAGCGGCCATCAACATGTACAGAACAGATCAGACCGAAACCCTCATTATTATCCGTCGCGGGGACAGACGTAAAGAGTGTGGCTTTTTCCTTCTTTGATTTTGTCATCAAATACATCGTCATTAGCATCGCAACACCTTGGTGTCCAGACGACATCATACCTAATTAAGTTTCACACCCTTTCCCATCCCCGTTTTCTCTCCGGATTTACAAATATATCAGGAATGACCTGTGGCTGGGGGTTTTCTGCAGCAGTCACGCCCGACTAAAAGTTCAGAAGTATTATATATCAAAAATTTGTTTAATTATAATGAAATGGAAAACCCCAGTTACGCGAAGCTCTCACATCCCTGCACTTATTCAAGTGCTTGAGTAAATGCATGCAACTGGAAACCGGACATGAAAGTTTGCTGAAGAAAACGTCAAATTTGCTTTGCGGACAGCTGATGTGGGTTACCGATGGTACACCCACTGTAACAGGCCAAAAGCTATCCCTGGCTGGTTCTTATCCCGGGTAGGAAATAGCCTAGGCTACTTCTTACCCCTCCTGGCTGGAATATACCCCCTGTGTACACTTCGCTCACCCAACCAGTCTGTATCACATTTACATTAATGATGATGGTGGTGATGATGATGAGGAAAATAATAATAATAATGGGAATTTATATAACTCCTTCTAACGCTCAAGACACTTTGCAATTAATGCAAAAAAGTGATGTGATGATGTTTGTCAAAAAAGTTATGTGATGATGTTCGTCCTTCGGATTCGAAGATGACCATGGCTTCAAGAGTCAGATGAAAGATCGGTGGCTGTGGGTCCAGAGGTGACTGGTGAGGCCAATCCGGGCCCTGAAGTCTCGTCCACATGTGGGACACAAGTGCGTGGGTGCTGTTGTGGCAGTGGATGCTGCTTGGGCCTTGCGTACAGCACGCTTTTGGTGCGCTTTGGTGATGCGCCTGGCTTCAGCTGCACGGATTTCTGTGGTGATGATGCTGTGCCAAGCTGGACGGTCCAGAGCCAGTGTCTTCCACGTGTTGATGTCGACGCCCAGGACTTTGAGGGACGCTTTGAGGCAGTCTTTGTAGCGTTTCTCCTGTCCTCCAACTGAGCGCTTGCCCTGACACAGCAGCTGATTAGACAGTCGGCTGTCTGACATTCTGACCACATGTCCAGCCCAGAAGGGTTTAGACGCTGCAGAGGCCAGCTCGTTCCAGGACTTCCGTGTCGGGGACTTTGTCCTGCCACCTGATGTGGAGGAGTCTGCAGAGACAGCCCAGGTTGAGCTGTTTGGCGTGTCTGCTGTAGGCAGTCCAGTCCAGGTCTCGCTGGCGTAAAGGAGGGTGGTAAGGACCACTGCACAGAAGACCTTCAGCTTAGTGGTAGAGCTGAATCGTCTCCACTCCCAGACGTTCTCACGGAGTCTCCCAAAGGCGGCGCTGACTTAGGCAATCCTGTTTCTGACGCTAGCGTCTATGTTCAAACACACACAGACAAGCACACACACCACCACCACCACCACCCATCCACAGACACACGTATGTCCTTCACGTGCCATGCTACGCCCACTCACATCATGCTCACTTTCAGACAACATCAGAGAGGTTAATAGTGACCTAGTTGGCATCCAGTGCAGGGGAGCATGGCAATGT
>NC_134894.1:61564683-61602984 GCF_041734735.1 Babylonia areolata | reverse complement strand
TCCCCTGGCTTTGGTCCTCAAGCGCCCACTCCACTGATTCTGGAAAACACAGACTTGCGACATGCAGATCCACCTTGTCAAGTGGTCCCTGGACACAAAGTCCGAACGGCTGCTGTCCTCTTTTCTGGCCCAGGGGTCTAGACGGTGTCCGTTGACACCCCCCCCCCCCACCCCCCCTCCATCCTCCTCTCTCTTCAGATGGTGTTCATCTACCATGGGTTGGGGACCTCACATGGACATGTGCATTGTTCTCTCAGCAAGACAATACTCATCATTCAACTAACAACAGAAAATGTTAAAAAAATTTTTTTTAAAAAGTAACATGTTCACACACACGCCCATACACTCACACTGAAAGCGCACTCAGCACGCGCACACATGTATAAATTGCCATCCTCATCTTGTTAACTGCAGTCTGTGTTGTTTCTACAGCTATGTCTTTCATGTCTTGGCAATGGCGCCTGAAGCTTCCAAAAAGAAACAGGTGTCACTCACTATTGTTATAATACCTGTTAGTTCTCAGACCTTTTCAAATTGCCAGTGCATTTTCTTACCGTGAAGGGTTTTTTATTTTATTTTAGTTCCTTGACCGATGATTGTGTTTCATTATATGAATCTCGTGCGTGTGTGTGTGTGTGTGTGTGTGTGTGTGTGTGTGTGTGTGTGTGTTTGTTTGTTTGTGTCTGTGTGCAGGTCATGGGGTTGGTGATCACTGTAATGGTAACCTAACAGGAGACGCAGACGAGTGCAGTGCTGGAGCAACTTGTAAGGATTCGCAGTGTACCTGCGATCCAACCATCTCAACTGCTTATGGCGCATTATGTGGCACGTTCTCTGTCTCTCTCTCTCTCTGTCTCTCTGTCTCTCTCTCTGTCTCTCTGTCTCTCTCTCTCTCTCTCTCTCTCTCTCTCTCTGCCTCCAGTACAAGAGTGGGCAGCCAGACGCGCAGCAAGTCTCATCAAAGGTCCAGTAGCCAAAGCGACATTATGGACTCATTTATTAAAAAAAGTGCAGTCACATAGTCAGCCCAAACCCAAAGACAGGTCGTCCTGTGTCATGTCTAAGACCAATTCAGGGTGTGCCTCAGGCACCAGCAGATAGGAAATCAGCCAGGCCACAATACCAGGTAATCAGTATGTAAGGAAGCAGGAAACTCGAGTAGAAGTACCAAAGTCTCAAACAAATACTGTTAAAAAAACCCGTAGACAGAGCTAAGATCAAAATCTTAAATTATATTGTCAGTGGACGCCTACAAAAACTGGAGAACAATTATTTTGTTAATTATCTTATCTCTCATATTTTTCTATGCCTCACATGACGCATTCATTGCATCAGACTTTGAATCGTCGGTCTTTAAAAACTTATTAATTTTCACGTCAAAAGCAAAAAAGCTGTCCCATCAAGGGAGACATTCTGGCGGTCTCATTGTAATGATTAGAAAATCACTTGCTGCTTTCACAGAAAGAATTAAGACTGACATTGCTAACACTGTGGTGGTAAAAGTGCACAAAGAATTCCTTTCTACAGATAAAGATATAATGTTAGTCTGTTCCTGTATTCCACCCAGTGATTCCCCATTTTGGAAATCTCAGGAGGGCGTTTTAGCATTGAATTAATAGAACAATGTATTATAGACCTACATGTTAACTGGGGTCCTACATGCTAGAACTGAATCTCAAAACTACTCTTTCAGTGGAGACAGTACTGACTGTGAAAAAACACGTTCTCCAGACTATACCTTATTTCCAAGGCATTCACAGGATAGCCATATGAATTTATTTGGTGAACACTTAATTGAGTTGTGTAATATGTTTGAATCATTATCTTAAATGGACTTGTTGAAACATGTTTTGATGATAGCTGTACATATATTGCTACTTCAGGTGTAAGTACAGTGGATTATTTTGTTGCGTCATGTGAACTGTTGTCATCTGTTAATATCATGTCATTCATCGTGGACAGTTTTACAGAATCTGACCATCTTCCGGTTATAGTGGAAATAGGAATACAGAATCATGTTGATGATGAAAATGGAAAAGAACAGCAAAACAAAAACCAAATTTGTAATAAATATATTTCGTATGAGGAGTTTGAAAGTGTCTTTATGAAAATGTGGAAAAGCAGAGATATTCAGGCTGATCTTAGGCTGGCCACCAACACTTCGGACAGAAATATAGTGCTCTAAATATATTTGTTAAGTGGTTAAAAAAAATTCCAGTCAGTGTATGCTTAAACCTATAATTAACAGAAAAAAGAAATCAGAATGGTTTGATTATGATTGCAAGAAAGTAAAAAGGAAAGTCGTAGCAAATTGAACGGGTTTAGAAAACCTTTTAAGGAAGAGGACAGGATACAGTGTGTAAAAGCCAGAAAGAAATACAAACATTTATTGAGGGACAAAAGGCGATTTGATAGAAGGCAAAAAGTAGATGCATTAGCAAAAGAAATCAGCAGTTCGTCGAGGTTTTGGAACAATTTAAGAAGCATGGGATGTGGTAAAAATGAGAGAATGAAAGGAGATATACGTCTTGATAACTGGTTCACTCATTTCATAACAGCAACGAAGGATCTAATGACCAATGTGACATTGATGTTGATTTATAGCAGACCATATATTGAATATGACTCTTAGAAGAAGAAGTTAATCAAGCACACACAAACACACACACAGTCACACCAGCCAACACACCAACTAACACGCACGCGTACACACACACACACACACACACACACACACACACACACACACACACTTCGAAAACGCGCAGATGACAAAGACAGTGTATTCGTATCTGATAAGTCCTCACCCAAATCAAAACAAACCAAGTGAAGAAAAAGCAATCAAATACAGTCATTTGGCTCCTACAACAAGTCAATTATCAAATGAAGGGCAATGCTGCTTAGTGCTTCCCACTGGTGACTTGCACACGGGCAAATCAAAGACTCGGTGGAACAAACCCAAAGTCTAACATGGCTCTGAGGCTTTATATGTCTATACACTCACATGCATGTAACTCATCCATCCATCCTTCCTTTCTTCCAACCATCCATTCATCCACCGACTCTACTTTCGCGTGCTAAAATAATACCATCAGATCAGTTTCCAGAGAATATTTTTAGTATTTCTCTGGGAAAAAAGCGGGTGGGGTCAGGGCTTCTTGTAAGGATGTTTGTCGAAAGATAAGAGATGATTATAAAGAAGAATGACAAGTGACGATGTGCATGTGAACAGAGCCCAACAAAGGAAGGTACAGGGGTGAGTGTGATCTGGAGTGTGACGTGCCGAACAGCCAGTGTGTGGAGGGCATCTGTGCATGTCTACCTTCCTTCCAACCTGATCGACACTTCCTTTGTGGTCAGAACTTTTTGTCCGTCTGTCTGTCTGTCTATGACTGTGCTTCGCTGTCTCTTTCTCTGTTTCTCTCTAAACATACTCCGGTCCTTACACATACACACCCCTCACCCAGCGCAGCTTCATACTTCAACCAGATCAGCTGTAATCTGTGTGTGAGAGTGTGGAGCCTTTATCATCTCTCGTATCACTCTTATACTGCATTGCCCACATCGGGTTTACCGATATGTTTTACTCTAACGTTCTTTAACCGTGGACATTCAACAGAAAGCGATCTTCATGATGTAGCATTCTTCAATACAATGCCTTTTGTTTTGTCGACATTCATAGTGTGTCCAAATCGTCTGAAAGTAGTTTCTCGCCTGTAGAGTTGATTTTGAAGCCCACATTATGGGATCGAGCACTTACAGACTATATTATCATCTGCCAACAGGGAGCAAGAAAATTTCACAATATCATAAATCTGGGAGGAGCTGGGTTCTGTGTTTCCCAGTTTCCATATTTTCCGTGAAAATGGTCAAAGATTATATTTCTGATAGTAATAATAATGGTAATAATAATAATAATAATAAAGATTACCGTTATTATTAGTAGTAGTATCAGTATTATCACTACTGCTACTGCTGCTGCTACTACTACTACTACCTTTTTAATATGATAATGTCACGAAAGCTTTGCCTTGTCTAGTTCATTGGCCAAAACGCTATTCGAAAACCTGCTTTTTTTCTTTCTGTCTGTGTCTCTGTGTGTGTGTGCATGTGTGTTAAACAACAAATACGTTTTCTCCTGAAGAACTTTGTCAAAAGCAATTTGGATTAAAACTCAGAAAATACAATTGCAGACTAACCAATGGTAGGGGGTAAAGTTGTTTCAGATCAGATCCTATTTCCACAGACCAACAATTGAAGTGTCAATACTGAGTGTACCATCTTCACAAGCTATTATGGGCCATGTATGACATCCAAGCAGCCCCACCCATATGACAGAAAGGCTGTCGTCATGGAAATGGGACCTCTCACCGTTGAGTCGGAGCACTTTAATTGCAGTGCTTCAAGAATCTGTCTTGCCTCTTCATTTGAGAAACCAGTGTCATTGCCATGTCAGTCTCCACGGAGTCCCATCTTGTGGCCGTTCGCTGTCTGTGGGTCTATGGTTCATGTGTGACTTGTTCCTTGTAATAATAACGATATTGTACTTACGTGGCGCAAACTCCTCATTTGACTGGGTTCTAAGTGCCTCGCTCGAAACAATACACATACTATAGCGCACTCTACCACCCAACAGCATATGGAGATATAATAGTGAAAAACTAAATCTATGTGGACAATACAGAACTACAAAGAGCAGATATGAATTATTACACAGAAACGCACAAAATAACCCCCTCCACACACACACACACACACACACACACTCACACTACATAAAAACGTCAGTGGGGGTGGAGGTGCACAAGGGGAGTGTAGAGGGTAGGAGGAGACAAGACATACCACTATGCTTCGTCACATCCAGATGTCATTTTGAACAGGAAAGTTTTTCAGCTTTGTTTGTACAGAGTTGGTGAGTGATGGAGATCGAGAGGAAGAGAATTCCAGACAGAAGGTGCTTTATACTGAAAAGCCTTTTGACCAGATGAACAGACTTTGGGGACTCGAAGGAGTTTTTCCCGAGAGAAATGGAAGGGATGTAAATGTGAAGGACTGTAGATAAGTAAGATGTGAAAGAACTTTCGAGGTGGCAATAAGCCAATATGCCAATGTTCTACTGAATTATGTACTGGATGGGCAACCAGTGAGGTTGACGCAAGAGAGGGTTAACATGATCTTTCTTGACTTTTTGAGAATGACTTCGTTCACGATCATTGAATGAGAGGGCAAACCAGCGAGCAGTGAACTGCAGTAGATTTCATTGAAAAACACCTTCCAAGCACTTCTCTTCTCCCCCGTTTGCCTTGCTCGCCCTCAGGCCTTTTCACAGGGATGGTTCCATCACACTCTGTTTCCTTCTTGGGTTTCTAGTTTAAAACAAAGCCTCAGATGTGCGCCCTCCCTCAGTGAGGACCCTAGGGGCATGAGGACGGCATTCAAGTCCAATCTGTTCGTCTCAGATACTGCTGGGACACATCTCAAAGCAGACGTTTCTCTCAAGGACCTTTCTCATTTCGATCAGTGAGAACTGCAAGAAAGACGTTGCTACCGACACCATTTTCTCGTTGGGTTTCTCGGGTCATGCTGAAAGCCTTCCCTGAGATCCAGAGAGGTATCAGCTGCTTGAATCTGGGACCACACGAGGTGCAGGCCATTGCCACTTGGGCGGTTTTCATTCACTCTTTGGCATGTTGTGGAGGCAGCCTTCTGGCGTTCAGGTGCTGCCTTCATCAACTCCTATCTCAGGGCTGATGGTGCCATGGGGATTTCCTTTGTTGCCGTCACAGCTGTCACTGTTATCGAGGCCGTCCATGCGATCCAGTAAGGATTGGCCCTCCTCCTCTTGCTTTGAAACGTGCATCAGATTGACATAGTGCAGTAAATAACATGAAACAGGGTGTGGTGGTGGATGATACTCCCTCTTTAATCAAATATACTCTACCATGTCTAACTCAAATTGCCCATCCTTCCCCGTTGTTCTTGCAGTGGTTCACACGGGTGTTCTACGCTGGTCAGGGAACGGTCATTTAGCGCTGAAATAAATGGCCAGTGTAGGTAGTATCTTCCGCCATATATAGTTCGTCACAGTGTCATCTGTCTGACTGCAACAGCCACTGCCTCGGAGAGACGAGAGACAGAGACACTTGAATGTCATTGGCCACGAGGTCCTCATGGCATGGGTGAATGCGTCGACATAGTTTCATTGCATAACAAAACATTAGAATAATGAAACACATGAATGCCGTGAAAGCAAATATTGAAACGAAAAGAAAGTTCTTTGCTTGAAGGAAAATGACAGCAACCAACAGACCACCCAACATATTATAATAACTCTGTTCATTCATCCACAGAGAGAAAGTGAGAGGTGCACTCACTTTATCAGTTTTCACATTAGTGATTTGCTCCACAATTGATATGAAATATAGATATGCCCAGTTGAGACTCTTGATTGGTGGAAATGAAGTAACGACACATATTTGTTCTGTCACAGGGGGCAAGAGTGTGTCAGATGATTCAGGATTCAGTCAATGTAAGCATTTTTGTCTTGTTTGTCTGTCTGTCCATCTGTCCGTCCACCTGTCTGTCCACCGGTCTGTCCGTGTGTCTGTATGTCACATTGTCTGTCCGTCTGTCTGTCTCTCTGCCAGTCAATGTTAAAGCCAAACACAAACATAATTATTTCTGGAGGATATATTCAGTATGCAGTGACTGCATGTTCATATAATGTATTTGTTGATATGGTTATTAGTCTGTTTATGTAAGCCCCGCAAAACAAAAAGAAGTGGAATAAAATTGAAATGAAAAAAAAATGTATATACAATTGCACATCTGTCTCACACACGTACCTGCAAATAATGAATAAACTGGAATATGGTTCTGCTTTATATTGGAAGAGAATAGAATCTGAACATAGATCAAAATGACTATTTTATAATATCATGACTCATTGTGGTCAGGTCAGGAGCATAGCCCTTGCTACTGGTACCATGTAAGCCAGTACTACCTGCCGCATGTGAAGTCTCCCAACGACGGACCAGGCGGAGGAGGAAACCTTTCCCAACGGCTGTGAAGGCGGAAGAGGATGACCAAAGGGCAGCAGGAGCTCTTATCCTTGCCTGGAAGTCCCCCTAGGAGACGGAGTTCTGAAGAAAAAACCTGCACCTGCCGAGGCCGTCCTACACGTGGCAGTATCTGCACCTGTGGGACTGTGAGCATCGGTAGGCAAGAGAGTGGGGAAGGGACTGCACAACTCCTCACTAAAAAAAAAAGTCACCTGCGCTGGTCAGGCAACCAGGCTAATGTCGGAACGACGAGCTAGCCCTTCAACACC
The DNA here is from genome assembly GCF_041734735.1 of Babylonia areolata. Taxonomy (NCBI): domain Eukaryota; kingdom Metazoa; phylum Mollusca; class Gastropoda; order Neogastropoda; family Buccinidae; genus Babylonia; species Babylonia areolata. The sequence continues at coordinate 61,595,654 of NC_134894.1, read as the reverse complement.
CAGCTTTCCCAAGCCCTGTGGCGATGGAGAAGTTGTAACGGGTACAGGCAGAGGATGTTGCTGGCAGTTCCTAGTCACGACTCTGCACGCAGGCGGCTGTGGGGTGATGGTCGTCCGCCGTAGACTGGGGCAGATGCGGCGCCCGTATCCTCCCACAGTGTCAGAGCAGCCCTTTTTAGGGACAGCACTGCTCTCCCCACATGGGGAAGGGGAGATAAAAGGATCCCCAAACAAAGCCTGCCTCATCTAGTACCTAGTAGGAAACGGCACCTACTTGGCCATCCAACACTAGCGGTCGAAAACAGAAGAAAAGAACCAGGAGTCATGCCCTGACTCTGGGTGCCTGGAATGTTCGCATCCTCATAGACAGATGACAGACCAGAAAGACGCACAGCGCTCACTGTTAGAATGCTTAATCGCTACCAGGTGGACATAGCAGGCCTGAGTGAAATCAGGTTTTCGGGTGAAACCCAGCTGGAGGAAATGGGGGGGGGGCTACACCTTCTACTGCATTGGGAAGCCAGATGGCACCCCAAGAACTTTAGGCGTGGGCTTTGCCATACGAACCAAACGTGCACGACAGCCTTCCACGTGGGATAAACGACAGGCTGATGACCCTGCGTCTGAAGCTGTCCAAGGATCGCTTCGCCACAATCATCAGCTGCTATGCCCCGACGATGACCAACCCTGATGACATCAAAGAAGCTTTCTACGAGGAGCTCAGCCGCACCATTTCGGCGGTAGACAGAAAGGACAGGCTGATCATCCTTGGGGATTTCAATGCGCGCGTCGGCGTGGACTTCTCCTCGTGGCCAAAAGTCCTAGGACAGCACAGCACTGGCAAGTGCAACTCCAGCGGACTGCTTTTGCTCTCGTTCTGTGCCCAGCATGGACTGACCATTACCAACACCCTCTTCCAGCAAGTGGACAAGTACAAAAACACATGGATGCATCCCCACTCCAAGTAATGGCACATGCTGGACAATGTGATTATCCGGCAGAGGGACAGAGGTGATGTTTCCATTACACCCTGCATTACACGCTCAAACCAGCCAGGCAGAAACCCCCTAGGAAGCTGAACATCCACCACCTCCGTATCACCAAGGAAGTGCTGCAGCAGCAAATCGAAGTAGCTCTCCAAGAAATTCCTGCATCGACTGATGTAGAAGAGGTATGGAGCACGTTTAGAGATGCTGTGTACACAGCAGCAGCTGACACACTCGGCTTTGCACAGAGGAGCCACAAAGACTGGTTTGACGAGAACGACTCTGGAATCTGCAAGCTCCTGAACACACTGCATATACGGCATAAGGATCACATTTCCGATAAAGACTGCCAGAGGAAGGAGAACCAGTTCTTGCAAACCAAGCAACTCGTACAGAAGAGGCTGCGTGAGATGAAGAACACGTGGTGGGAGAGAAAGTCCGAACAGCTTCAGTCCGCCACTGATGCTTACAACATGAAGACCTTCCATGATGGTCTCCGAGCTGTGTATGGGCCGAGAGTCACAGGATCAACCCCTGTCCGAGCCTTGGACCAGACCACCCTCCTGACAGACTAGAAAGACATTCTTGCCCTCTGGGCAGAGCACTTCAACACCCTCCTCAAATGGGACTCCTCCGTATCAGACGAGGCAATTGCAGCCCTCCCACAGCTACCAGTCAATGACTCGCTAGCTGCCCCTCCCACCAAGGTCGAGACCCAGAAGGCCCTGAAGCTGACAACGTCAGGAAAATCACCAGGAGTGGATGGAATCCAGGCTGACATCTACAAGTATGGAGGCGAGGTGCTGACAGACAAGCTGACTGCCCTGTTCCAGTCTATCTGGAAGAGAGGGGAGGTCCCACAGGATTTCAGGGATGCTTCTACTGTCCACGTTTTCAAACAGAAGGGAGACAAAACATCCTGCGATAACCACCGTGGAATCTCTCTCCTCTGCATCGCCGGCAAGATCTTCGTTCATACTGAACAGACTGGTTGACCATGTCTCCAACACAGTCATCCCTGAAGCACAGTGTGGCTTCCGCTTAGGCAGGGTAACATGTGACATGGTGTTTGCCGTAAGCCAGATGCAAGAGAAGTGCCGTGAGCAGAACAAGGAGCTCCACATAGTCTTTGTAGACCTGACTAAAGCCTTCGACACGGTGAACCGCCACGGTCTGTGGAAGATCCTCCTAAAGTTCGGCTGCCCAGAGAGCCTAATCCAGCTAATTGCGTCTTTCCACGATGGCATGCATGCAGGCGAGAGTCCAGTGTGTTTGAGGCACTGTTGAGAGAGTTCCTCTTCGCTGATGACTGCGCGCTTGCTGCACACACCCATGTGGACAAGCAGTTCATTATGGACAGGTTCTCAACCTCCTGCAGGCGTTTTGGACTCATCATCAGCCTCAGCAAGACCAAGTCCATGTACCAACCAGCTAGCTCACAGAACGCCAGTGGCTCCCCCACCACCTGCAATCAAGATCAATGACACAGAGAAGTCAGTCGACAAGTTTTGCTACCTGGGCAGCACCCTATGGAGCAACGGAGCCCTTGATGCAGAAATGATGCTGCGCATCGCCAAGGCCAGCTCCGCCTTTGGCAGACTCAATAACAAGCTGTGGAACAACAAAGGCATCAGGCTCAGCACCAAAATCAAAACCTACAGAGCTGTTGTGCTGACCACCTTGTTGTACTGCTGTGAAACATGGACGACGTATCGTCGTCACATTCAACAACTTGAGCAGTTTCACCAGAGATGCCTGCGAAAGATCCTCGCCATAAAGTGGCAAGACAGGGTCTCCAACCTCCAGGTCCTAGAGAGGAGCAGCCTGCCCAGCTTCGAAAGCCTGCTGATCCAGTGCCAGCTACGCTGGACAGGACACTTTGTCTGCATGACAGACAGCAGGATCCCGAAGATGTTTTTGTATGGGCAGCTGAAGGAAGGCCACCGTGAACATGGAAGACCCTGCAAGCGCTTCAAGGACACCTTAAAGACAAGCCTCAAAGCCTGTGACATAGACATTGCTTCCTGGGAAACTGTTGCCCTTGACCGCTCTCGCTGGTGGATGCTGTGCTCTAGTGGCATAAAGACGTTTAAAAACAAGATAACGCTGGCCATAAAGGAAAAACGTGAGCAAGGAAGCAGGGCTCAACTTCTGGAGACGTTTTCCCTTGCAACACCTGTGGGAAGTGCTGTGCGTATCCAGAATCGGCCTCTTCTCCCATATGAGGACACACACTGACAGATAAGCCTGCCTGCCTACTCATCCGTCGGACCGACGGGAGTCTCCATCATGACTCATGAGTCATTAATGCGGAAGCAATCCTTATTTACTTGAAGGGTTTCTTTATCATAATAAAAAACGATCATTGTGCAAATAATTATTAGGAATATCCTGCCATGATCTGACAATAGACAGGGGTAGATATTTCAACATCCCAAAATACATTATCAGTGACAGCCAGCTGGTTAGGAACATCATTAATTTTCTTACATAGTTGCGAGTTATACAAAAAAATGAGAAGAATTCATTTTGAACAAGAGAGGCAAGGCCTTCATGACTCACTTGTGATACACTTTAATAAAAAAAAAAAAAATCTAATCGTTAATTTTTTTTAATGTGTTCTGTATTTGTTATTATAAAGCTTTGGGTTAAAAAAAAAAAAAGTCATGACGGCAGATTCGAACTTCGCGTGTTCGGGTGAGAAGAAACTGTCTTACCCAATACACTATCATGGCTCCTTAACTGACGTTCAAAATTTTAACATTTAAACATGCTTTTTTAAAGGGCGATAAATCGATTACGATATTCGCAGTGAGAACGCTGTATAAATCATATTATTCTGGTGTGTCTTGGGCACTCAAAAAATCTTTAAGGGCAATTAAAAATTCTTTTTAAGTCCGCAGTAAAGGAGACATGGCTATCGCCGCAATCACACTGCAACATTTAGCCGTTTTCTCTGGATCTTGATAGATGTAGAAGATTAGTTACACCTGCTGGGAATGTACGACACGGTCGATTCAATTTCTCTGTTATGTTCATTCTAGTTTTATAGTTTTAAAGTTGATATGAAAATTGAGTATTTTGTGAAACTAATAACATGAAGAGCCAAGTACAAGTACTTCTAAACGTCGTATGAGGTAAAAAGGACTTCATTTTGATAAAAGTCAAGACTGGAAATTTTTACGTTTCATCAAGGGTATTAACTCTCGTGGTTTATTATTTTAGCTGTGAATTCTGACTGATTTTGTTGATATTTTTATGGCAGTTTGAGGCATAATCCAGTAAGTGATAAGGCGTTCACAAATCTTTCTCTGAATAAATATTTAACGGTCTCCTTCAACTTTCCATCACATGTTATCGTGTATTGTCGATCAAATATAGGATTGAACGGGCATGTCAACAACTTGAAACAAAATGGCATTCTTCACGTTCGCGAGGAATATGAGTACGCACTTTGAATATGTATAAATATGTGTACGCAACTGATTTTTGCCCATGACCTTCAGGGTTCAGCCAATAGATCTATAAAGTCCACTCGTAGTATTGCTTTTAGTATTTTCCGAAAACACTTGGGCGAATGAACATAGTGAAAGCCCTGTACACTGAGAGTAAAACACACAAGCTTTCTGTGTATTAAGTATAATTTCAAAATGTAATGTTTCAGATGAGAAAGATCAGTTTAAAGCAAATCAACCCCCCTAGCATTAATTACAGATTAATTTCCCATTTTTACTATCTGCAGCAAAGACATGCACCAGAAATAAAACTTCCATGCTTAGCAAAAGAAGTTCCTGTTTGAACAAAAAATGATAAAAATGACTGCTGTTGTTGTTGTGTCAGAATATCAGATCAAAGTGCCAAGTTTAGAGAATAAAAAATATATAGATATAACAGTAAATTCAGTTTGCATATAATTTGGCTTCTTTTTTTGTGCCCATCCCAGAGGTGCAATAATGTTTTTAGACATGATGACTGGAAAGAACCGAATTTTTCCTATTTGTATGCTAAATTTGGTGTCAACTGACAAAGCATTTGCAGAGAAAATGGCAATGTTAAAGTTTACCACACACACACACACACACACACACACACACACACACACAGACAACCGAACATCGGGTTAAAACATAGACTCACTTTGTTTACACAAGTGAGTCAAAAATATACCTCCCAGATATTGTTTAACTCACTCAGTACGGCCAGTCCTCTCTTCTCCTCTACACAGACCCCTCGGATGTCCAGTGGGTGTCTCAATGACCCAACCTTTAGCTTCCATCGTCAGAATTGTATTATTTTTCAACATTCACCTCTTCAGTATAAGAGCCTTCCGCTTGCAATATTTTGATGGTGGTAACTGGGGTGAAAAGCTGTTAACGTCGTCTCTTTCGCCGTTCGTATGGAGAGAGTTAACCCAGCCAGCTGATACTCCAAGACAAACTAGTAGGAATGTGAAAATCATCTAAACTGCTGGAAAAAAAACAACAAAAAACGCCAGAACTTATTCCATCTCATTTTCTATATTTCATCTTATTCTATCTTTTCATTTTATCGTTGAATTACTTTTTCTGATGAATGGTCTATGTGACCGTGTGTCTTATAAACCGCGTTGAGGTTTCATTGACATGATATTGATTCTGGTTCTGGTTCATGCATCCCACCCAACAGTCCACACGGTCCAGCCAGTATCTGGACCGGTCAGCACACTCAGGGACCTCCATGAAACTGAAACTGGAACTGGAATGAACACAGAACAAAGAGAATTGGCTTAAAGAAAGTAGTGTGAAGTTTAATACTTCCAAGACAACATTTGAAGGAAAGGAATATCTAAAAAGTGAATATAAAACATTGTATTGACATATTTTTCTCTGGCTCTTCGTCCGCCATCTTGTGTTTTTGTATTTTCCAGTTTTCTGCCGGCCTTATTAATCATTGATTGACTTTATTATGAATAAGTGATTTCTTCTTCCAGGCTTTTTTTTATGTGCACATCAATTTTGTCAGCGATTTTTTTTCCATTTTATATTTGTGGGTTTTTGTGTGTGTTTTTTTGTTGGTTTTTTTTGTTTGTTTGGTTTTTTTGGGGGGTTGTTTGTGTGTGTGTATGTGTTTCAGTTTGTTAAACTAATAGAAATGGCATGTGAGTAATGAAGATTTGTCTGTTTTCTTTGTGTGTGACAGTACTCTACATAATAGTCATTCTGGCGGCCGCTTTAGTCACTGCGATTGCGGCTGGCGTGTTGTTTGCATTGAGGCGTCGTAGAAACCGTGGTAAGTGTGTGGGTGCGTGGGTGGTGCGCGCGCAGGTGTGTGTGTGTGTGTGTGTGTGTGTTTGCTGCCCCGTCATATGCATCGTTTCAATGGCATTACTTCGCCGCCGCTCATTCCTAGTTCCCCGTACACAGCCATATCCCGGTTCGTCTGTCGCAATGCCAGCGTCGGCTAGTCCACAGGGAAACTTCGGTGTTAGCTCGCTGGGAGGCCACACACTAGAGACCCTGCAATGCTGCTGAATCACTTTGGTGGTGTTGAGTATTGCCTGATCTTATTTGATATACTCCGGGCAACACCTACTGAGCCCCCTGCTGACGACAGTAATCCGTGAATTGATAAAGATAAAACCACTGGGAATTGAACCTGCGTCCCCCTAGCCGTCAAACCACGATGATGACCAGTTCGCCATGGCGGCTGGCCGAGCTGTGAGCGTATGCGTGCGTGTGTGCGTGCGCGCGCGCACGCGCGTGTGTGTGTGAGTTTACACACTTGGTGTAATTGTGATTGTTCAATTATGTTTCAGCACGGGCTGCAGTTATGGCAGAAGGGTAACTACCCCCCTCTCTCTGTCTCTCTCTCTGTTTCTCTATCTGTCTCTGTCGTTCTCTCTCTCTCTCTGTCTGTCTGTCTGTCTCTCTCTCTCTCTCTCTCTCTCTCTCTCTTGTGTGAAACAGTTGTGTTGACGGATCATGCAGTGTATTTTCCCCGTTTCTAGTTACTAGTCTGTGTGGAGCAAGAACATTTCTTCATCATCGATTATGTGAAAATCTGCTGTCATGACGGTGTCATACTTGTCATTTAGAGGTGTGTGTGGACAGTTTTACTGGCAATTTCATTTTTTTATGCAGACAAGAGCCGAAACAAATGAACGTTCACGCTTCAAGGTGGCCACTGAACTTTGTTCCAACTGTATCTTTGTTTCTCACGCTGTGGACAGTGTGCTGTGTTTTCAGTGACAATAGCCACAGACTTCACAGAACATGCGGGGTTTTGTATAACAGAGTTCTTTCGACTCTACTCATTCCAATGAATGTTTTCCTCAGCACCACTGGATACAGATGCTAGCCACCGCATTTAGATTTGTGAAAGGAAACCCGTATTTTTGTGTTTTCGAACTCGTATCCGTACATCTGTGGAGACTCATGATGGTCCGGTTGGAACTCTTACCATCTGTACCACTGTTCTCTTGTTTTGTTTCTTGCTTCAATGCGGAGACATTGAATCAAACCCAGGACCAGAAACAGATTGGGTTGCAGGTCACCCCAGCTCCCACGACGTCACAGGAAGAGTTCAGCTCTCGTCAAACTCCGCACATTATTTGGCTTCGTCATCTCCTCCTTATCCCCCTCCCTCCCTCCATTCCCCCCTTTCCCGCCCAACTCACACCTCCCTCTCCAGGCTGTTGACATGAGATGGATACAGAATGTTGTGGACCACCTTGGCAGTTCGTTGAACCTTTTGGCAGACAGCATGTAGAGACATCTCAGGAGTTTCGTCAGACCCAGACAGCTCTGATCAAAGAAATGGACTCCATCAAAGAATGCTCCCAAAGTTTAAGGTGTTTGTTGACAGGCTCTGTCACAGGTGTTTGTTGACGGGCTCTGTCAGAAATGTGACTTTTTAGAGCACGAATGCAACCGACGACAAGATGACCAAAGATACTGTCCTGACACAACAAACAGTTTCAGTGAAGAGGTAGAAAAACTTGAGGCGAATTCCAAAAACGACAACCTCCGTTTCTTTAACGTTCAGGAGGGATCTGATGAGGACCATAAACATGCTGTGACAAGGTAGTGAAACTGCTAAACAACTACTCACCCAGCAAACGTGGGGAGCTGCTGATATTGAATCTGCCCACCGCATTGGACGGATAGCGGCTGACCTGACCACCCGACAGCAGAAGGTAGGGAAGAAATGCCTACTTTCGTAATGGGCGTCTACTTTTCAGGAACAGTCATCAACGTGGACAGGCTGTCCGTACTATTCAAAACGTACCTGCCAGAGACGTGCCCAGAAGGGAACACTGTGCTGAACGGACATCCAAAAGACCTTCAATTATCCCCCCTTCCATTTTGGATATGTCAAAATACCCTATCTTCCCAGGACAGCAGTCGTCATCCAGTCATTCAAAGGTGTCCCAACCTACCGGATCAACCAGTGTCGGCGGAGGTCACACAAAAGACGCTGACGGCCCAACGGCAGCCTGGTTTCCAGATCATGGCCACGGTGGCAGCGGCGAGGTCATCTGTCCTTCTGGTGAGTAAGATGATGGTGCAGCCACCGTCACCGAGACTCGAGCCAGCAGGCCTACAGTTTCCCCCCGAACTGTCGACTTGACCACAGTGGGCAGTGCGGATCCACCCCTTCCCCATGACGACACCTGTCAAGATACTTTTAGTTTCCACGGTCGTGAACATTCTTCTGTGTCTGTGCACGCCCCCTCTGGTCATGGTGACCCAGATGATACTTTCTCTTTTGACGCTGAAAGCCAGACTTTCGTCAAACAGAGATTTGTTTCAGAGGAATGTGCCCATGACAATCAAAGTCAGTGTTTAGTTTCTCAGATTGACGAACAGCACAGTGCGGACAAGCTGCATGATACATCTCTCAAATCTGACACAGTCACTCAGTCAACCTCAGTGCTTGCTATCGAAAATGAACTCAATTCAGACATTATCCACTGGTCCACAAACACACAGCAAAGCTAAATGCAGACAGACACAGCTTACAGAAGCAATTAAAAGCACCCCTAGGAAAGCAGATGGTATGGTTAGTAATGATACCTAGGGATTTGGCCATGTCCATGTCTTTGAAAACAGTGCTAAACAACACTTAGTTTAGTCATTTACAGTGTTGAAGGACTTACCTGTGTATGTGACCCATGAGTTAGATCTTACACAATTTTGATTTCGTCTTTTTTCCGAAACATTCTCTTAAAAAAAAATTCCAAGTTTTCTTTTCACAGATTATAATGTCTTTGTTTCGCCTGCTGTCAGACTGATAAATGCTGTCACAGCAAGATTGTCTGGGGGTGTAGCTATGGAGATGAAAACGGATGCAGTGGATGACCAGGATGTCCTATGTGCCTCATCCTGCCCTCAGCACTCCACAGTGCTCTGCTGCAACCGCCTTCCTCTCCATTGAACCATGAAGGTTTCTTCCGCAGAGTCCGCCAGATCCAGTCTTCACATGCTTGGGTAGACAAGCCCTAAATCACCGAGGGTTTGAGACCCGTCGGCTACCCTCACCTAGTTTAGCCAACCTGTCAAAGCCGTTGCCCGGGGGTTGGGCGCTGCCGCATGCTAGCGGCTTCTAGGACCCATAGGTGAGAGCTGGGTGCCGGTGGGGACCAACGGAGGACGAACCACTCCCGGAAGAGCGTGACAAACCCCCCCTCTAGAGGTACTACCCCTCCCGTGCACCCCCTAACCCCTGTTTACAACTAGGTCTGGTACAAAAGCAACTCCTTAACCACCGTAAGCTTTATGTTGTGTTTACTGATTTAATATAACCTTCGATTTAACAGATAGAAACCACCTTTGGAGGGTCTTCAAGCAAAATGGTGTAAGAGGGAGAATGTACAAAGCATTTAAAAGTATATACAATGTTGTGAAAGAGTTTTTTCTGCCCTATTGGTGTAAAACAAGAGGAAATATGTAGTCCAGTTTCATTCTCCTTTCTGATAAATGAGCTAGCTAACGACATTCAAACTTCTGGCAAACATGGCATCAGATTGTCTTCTGATGACAAATTGGAAATCCTTATGTTGTTATTTGCAGATGATATTATCCTCTTTCCCTACACCGTAACTAGCCTTCAGCAACAACTGAATATCTTGAGGGACACTGCTAAAAACCTTGGTCTCTATGTACATTTTGACAAATCTAAGATAGTTATATTCAGAAATGGTGGTTACGTTTCATCAAAAGAGAAATGGTTTTATGATGGCCAAAAGCTAGAGATTGTTAACTGCTATAAATATCTTGGTATTGAATTTTCAACAGGTCTCACTTTCTCATATGTATTGGAAGACATGGCTGTTAGAGCTAAAAAGGAGGTTCTTTCATTTTAAAATTGCTGTGGACATTTGGTGACTAGTCTCCACAACTATTCTTAAAGTTATTTGATAGCCAAATACAGCCTATGCTCACATATGCTTCTGAGGTCTGGGGTATGATGGTTGATCAAAGTATTATTGAAAAAGTCCATTTATTTGCTTCAAAGAGATTACTAAATGTAAGAATTAGAATTCCAAATGCTCAAATCTATGCAGAGACATGAAGGTATCCACTGTATATAACAACATACACTAAATGTATAAAATTTTGGCTTAAGTTAGTGACTACGCCTCCACACCGTCTACCATTCCAAACATATAAAATACTTTACATCTTACACTGTAACAATAAAAACAACTGTGTGTTTCACATACCGTTATGGATTTGGACATGTTTGGGAAAACCAAGGGATGGGCTTTAGTAAGGGATTTTTGTCTCTATTCAAACAGAGATTGGAAGATTGTTTTCTTCAGGATTGGAATAGTGATGTTTCGGGAGAACGGTTTTCTTTTTATACTTCATTTAAATCATTTCCCGACATTCCCCAAGCTGTATTTAAGATAAGTAACAGTGGTGTTACAAAAGCATTAATACGCTTCAGGTTACGTGTTTCTCCCTTAAAAACTCATAGATATCGCATCATTGCCCAATCACCTGAAAGTATGTTTTGTCCATTGTGTAAAAATGCTCCAGAATCTAAAATTCACTTTTTTCCTTTTCTGTTCAAACTATCGTGACACCAGGGAAAAGTATTAACCACGCATTTGTTTTCTCGCGACCATCAACGTTTTATATGACACTCTTGATGGCCAGTGACAAACACTGTAAAGTGCTTGCATGGTATATTTTTGAGGCTTTAAAAAAGAGGCATTTGGATTTAGAGAAAGTGTATAACAGTTAACTTAACAAATTATTACAAATTAAATCGTGCTTAAACTTAAATACCTCCTTAACCGAATAATGATCAGTTGCACTGTTGTGTATGTGTATGTTTGTTTGTATGTGTACTGATGTGTATTCAATGTGTTGTTTACTTTAGTTTGGTGTTTGTTTTTGCTGCACTTTTTTCTTTCTTTCTTTTTTTTCTTTATTTTAATTATTATTATTTTTAATACATGTCCTCGTCCCTATGACATGGGCATATGGCCTAGTGCATTAAATCATATGAGTTCTAAGTTCTCTCTCTCTCTCTCTCTCTCTCTCTCTCTCTCTCTCTCTCTCTTTGTGTGTGTGTGTGTGTCTCGTTTCTTGACTATATTTCCACTTTTGCTTTTACATATGATTGGTTTATACACCCAGTCAAACAATCTTTACAATGCTGCAACCTAAAGATGAAATGGATAAGAACAGCATGCTTGGTGGTGGTTGTTTGGGGATTTTTATGGTTATTTTTATCAATCTTTAAAAAAAAAAAAAAAAAAAAATATATATATATATATAGAGAGAGAGAGAGAGGAAATGTGGATATCTGTCAGGTACAGACAGATGGTTTTACAATGGAAATTCATATGTCATTTATGAATTAATGTCGTTATCAGGGATTGATGTTATCTTCTAAAATTGCCAAGATCTGGCAAGCAGGAATGAAAGGGCTGCATTTAGCATCACGAGTAAATTTATAAACTGTTTCGCTTTTCTGTATGACTCTTCTTTGAAATGTTTGATGCCCAAGTGCAGCCCATTTAGCATTGTGGTGTAGAACTATTAGATGATGATGGTGGAGTCTACCGTCGGTCCGACGGATGAGTAGTTCAGGCAGGCTTATCTGTCGGTGTGTGTCTCATATTGGAGAAGAGGCCGATTCTGGATGCACAGCACTTCCCACAGGTGTTGCAAGGGAAAACGTCTCCAGAAGGTGAGCCCTGCTTCCTTCGCTCACACTTCTCCTTAATGGCCAGCGTTCTCTTGTTTTCAAACGTCTTTATGCCACTAGAGCACAGCATCCTCCAGCGAGAGCGGTCAAGGGCAACAGTTTCCCAGGAAGCGATGTCTATGCCAAAGGCTTTGAGGTTTGTCTTCAAGGTGTCCTTGAAGCGCTTGCAGGTTCTTCCAAGTTCACGGTGACTTCCTTCAGCTGGCCATGCAAAAGCATCTTCGGAATACTGCTGTCTGTCGTTGCTGCATAGGGTGCTGCCCAGGTAGCAAAACTTGTTGACTGACTTGATCTCTGTGTCATCGAACTTGATTGCAGATGGGGGGGCAGGCACTGGCGTTCTGTGAGCTAGCTGGTTGGTACATGGATTCGGTCTTGCTGATGCTGATGGTGAGTCCAAAGTGCCTGCAGGAGGTTGAGAACCTGTCCAAAATGAACTGCATGTCCTCATGGGTGTGTGCAGCAAGCGCGCAGTCATCAGCGAAGAGGAACTCTCTCAACAGTGCCTCAAACACCCTGGACCTGGCATGGAGTCGCCACAAGTTGAAAAGTTTGCCATCTGTGCGAAACTGAATGTAGATGCCCTGGTCACAGTCTTGGAAGGCGTCAATCAGCATGGCAGAGAAGAGAGTGGAGAACAGTGTGGGTGCCAGGACGAAGCCCTGCTTCACTCCATTTACCACAGGGAACGGATCCGACATGTCAGGATTTTCCTGTACTCTCACCTGCAATCCATCGTGGAAAGACGCAGTCAGCTGAATTAGGCTGTCTGAGCAGCTGAACTTTAGGAGGATCTTCCGCAGACCACGTCGGTTCACCGTGTCGAAGGTCTTAGTCAGTTCTACAAAGACCATGTGGAGCTCCTTGTTCTGCTCACGGCACTTCTCTTGCATCTGGCGTACAGCGAACACCATGTCACATGTTCCCCTGCCTGAGCGGAAGCCGCACTGTGCTTCAGGGATGACGGTGTTGGAGACATGGTCAACCAGTTTGTTCAGTATGATGCGGGCAGAGATCTTGCCGGCAATGCAGAGGAGAGAGATTCCACGGTGATTATTGCAGGATGTTTTATCTCCCTACCGTTTGTAAATGTGGACAATTGAAGGATCCTTGAAATCCTGGGGGACCTCCCCTGTCTCCCAGATAGACTGGAACAGGGCAGTCAGCTTGTCTGTCAGCACTTCGCCTCCATACTTGTAGATGTCAGCCTGGATTCCATCTGCTCCTGGTGCATTTCCTGACGTTCACCTTCAGGGCCTTCTTGGTGTTGGCCTTGGTTGGAGGGGCAGCTAGCGAGTCATTGACTGGTAGCTGTGGGAGGGCTGCAATTACCTTGTCTGATACCGACGAGTCCCATTTGAGGAGGGTGTTGAAGTGCTCTGCCCAGCGGGCAAGGATGTCTTTCTTGTCTGTAAGGAGGGTGGTCTGGTCTAAGGCTCGGACAAGTGTTGATCCTGTGACTCTCGACCCATACACAGCTCGGAGACCATCATGGAAGGTCTTCATGTCATGAGCATCAGCAGTGGACTGAAGCTGTTCGGACTTTCTCTCCCACCACGTGTTCTTCATCTTACGCAGCTTCTTCTGTACGAGTTGCTTGGTTTGCAAGTACTGGTTCTCCTTCCTCTGGCAGTCTTTGTCTGAAATGTGATCCTGATGCCGTATGTGCAGTGTGATCAGGAGCTTGGAGATTCCAGAGTTGTTCTCGTCAAACCAGTCTTTGTGGTTCCTCTGTACAAAACCAACCGTGTCAGCTGCTGCTGTGTACACAGCATCTCTAAAGGTGCTCCATACCTCTTCTACATCAGTCGATGCAGGAATTTCTTGGAAAGCTGCTTGGATTTGCTGCTACAGCACGTCCTTGCTGATAGGGAGGTGGTGGATGTTCAGCTGCCTGGCTGGTTGGAGCTTGTGTGTAAGTCTGTTGTTCATCTTGCTGCGTACCAGGCGATGGTCCGACCAACAGACTGCTCCTCTCATGCAGCGTGCAATGGAAACATCACCTCTGTCCCTCTGCCGGACAGTCACATAGTCCAGTATGTGCCAATGCTTGGAGCGGGGGTGAATCCGTGTGTTCTTGTACTTCTCCACTTGTTGGAAGAGGGTGTTGGTGATGGTCAGTCCATGCTGTGCACAGAGCGAGAGCAAAAGCAGCCCGTTGGAGTTGCACTTGCCAGTGCCGTGCTGTCCTGGGACTTTTGGCCACAAGGAGAAGTCCATGCCAACGCGGGCATTGAAATCCCCAAGGATGATTAGCCTGTCCTTTTTGTCTACCACTGAAATCCTGCGGCTGAGATCCTCGTAGAAAGCTTCTTTGATGTCATCAGGGTTGGTCATCGTCGGGGCATAGCAGCTGATGACTGTGGAGAAGCAATCCTCAGACAGCTTCAGACGCAGGGTCATCAGCCTGTCGTTTATCCCACGTGGAAGGCTGTCAAGCTGTCGTGCAAGTTTGGTTCGTATGCCAAAGCCCACGCCTGAGGTTGTTGGGGTGCCACCTGGCTTCCCAATGCAGTAGACCAGCTGGGTTTCACCCGCAAACCTGGTTTCGCTCAGGGCAGCTATGTCCACCTGGTAGCGATCAAGCATTCTAGCATTGAGCGCTGTGCGTCTTTCTGGTCTGTCGTCTCTGTCTAAGAGGGTGCGAAGATTCCAGGCACCCAGAGTCAGTGCATGACTCCTGGTTCTTTTCTTCTGTTGTTTTCCACCGCTAGTGTTGGATGTCCAAGTAGGTGCGGTTTCCTACTAGGAACTAGGTGAGGCAGGCTTTGTTTAGGGATCCTTTTATCTCCCCTTCCCCATGTAGGGAGAGCAGTGCTGTCCCTAAAAAGGGCTGCTCTGACACTGTGGGAGGATACGGGCGCCGCATCTGCCCCAGTCTACGGCAGACGACCATCACCCAACAGCCGCCTGCGTGCAGAGTGGTAATTAGGAACTGCCAGCAGCATCCTCTGCCTGTCCCCGTTACCACTTCTCCATCGCCGCTGGGCTTGGGAAAGCTGGGTGTTGAAGGGCTAGCTCGTCGTTCCGACATTAGCCTGGTTGCCTGACCCGCACAGGTGACTTTTTTTTTTTTTTTTTAGTGAGAGGAGTTGTGCAGTCCCTTCCCCACTCTCTCGCCTACCGACGCTGACAGTCCCACAGGTGCAGATACTGCCACGTGTAGGACGGCCTCGGCAGGTGCAGGTTTTTTCTTCGGAGCTCCGTCTCCTAGGAGGACTTCCAGCCAAGGATAAGAGCTCCCCCTGCCCTTTGGTCATCCTCTTCCGCCTTCACAGAAAGGTTTCCTCCTCCGCCTGGTCCGTCGTTGGGAGAATTCACATGCGGCAGGTAGTACTGGGTTACATGGTACCAGTAGCAAGGGCTATGCACCTGACCTGACACAGAACTATGGGCTTTGGATAAAGCCACTGCTGTAATACATAGTATTCAACAATTCATACTGATTTTTTTTTTTTTTTTTTTTTTTTAATCAAACGAGGAGTCGGCACACAAACACCAAACGATTTTATGCCCGTATCTGTGTCTGAATGCATGTATGTGCGTGCAAGTGCATGTTTTGTGCGTGGCTGTATGATGAATGTACGCATGAGTCATGAAAAAGGCAACCGTAGTTGAGTTCCCTTTTCAGTTTTAGAGTATTGTCAAAGCTGGCAGACTGACCCACATACACCACACCACATCTGCTGTTACAGAAAAAAAACACAGATGTCTGATCTTCGCATAAACACCAATGTACTGATCAGGCCTAGAGATGCAAATAGTTATATAAACGCCCTCTCTAAAAAAATGCTTTGGTTCTGTGTTGGTTAGGGCTGAAGGACTTCGCAAAATACAACAGATCAAGAAGACACTGGATGACCTCGATGAACCATCCCGTGAGACCCCTTCGGGTGCTGAGGATCCGTCTGAATCTGGGGATTCGTCCGTTGCTGAGCAGTCGCCTGGTGCTGAGCACAGTGAGAAACAGCCGCGCTTAGACAGTGAGGAACAAGGGGTTCGTGGTGAACATGCCGAACAATTGCCTGGTAACGAAGCTGAACCAGTACCTGAAGCTAGTCCTGCTGAAGACCAGCAAGCATCATGATGATGATAATGATGATGATGACGTTAACAGTGTCGCATCCTTCTCTGTTCCTCTCTCTCTCTCTCTCTCTCTCTCTCTCTCTCTCTCTCTCTCTCTCTCACCTCTCTTTGTCTCCATGGAAACCTTACCCATTCATGTTTTGTTTTGCCAACCTTTGGTTTAGCTGTTGTTTATATTGGCATGATGTATTGTAACCATGGTTACATATACAGTACTTTAAATTTCTCTTATATCTTACAGTTGTCTGCATCAAGCTCAACCAGTCTTTGAAATGGGGGTGAGGGGTGAGGGAGGGCATATCTGTTTGAATGTAACCAAGTTTACACAAATCCTGACGAAATGATGGAAATAAACTCCATTTACTGCATCTCCACGTGTGTCGTTACTGGTTGATGTGTTTGCATTTGTAAGCTAACTGTACATTAGTGTGTGTGCCCTGCTTCCACCAGAAAGAGTGTGGGAGAGACATCTGGCGGTGTGGAGAATGCAGAAGGTGGATTCGCCAGTCTGATTCAGAACAACTGAAGCCACCGTTGCTACATACAGAATTATGTGCTTTGATGTCTCATCATTTTCTTACCAACATCACTCTCAAAGCATTGATGTAAGTCTTGATGTTTAACACCCCAAACCCTGTCTCAACAATGATTTTCATACAATCTTATATATCTATCTATCTATCTATATATATATATACCTTGAGATGTCGGCCTGGATTCCATCCACTCCTGGTGCTTTTCCTGACGTTGTCAGCTTCAGGGCCTTCCAGGCCTCGGCCTAGGTGGGAGGGGAAGGTAGCTGTGAGAGGGCTGCAAATACCTTGTCAAGTACGGACGAGTCCCTGTTGAAGAAGGTGTTGAAGTGCTCTGCCCAGCGGGCAAGGATGTCTTTCTTGTCTGTCAGGAGGGTGGTCTGGTCCAAGGCTCGGACAGGGGTTGATCCTGTGACTCTCGGCCCATACACAGCTCAGAGACCATCATGGAAGGTCTCCGTGTCGTGAGCATCAGCAGCGGTCTGAAACTCTTCGGACTTTCTCTCCCACCACGTGTTCTTCACCTCACGCAGCCTCTTCTGTACGAGTTGTTTTGTATGCAAGTACATGTTGTCCTTCCTCTGGCAGTTTTTATCGGAAATGTGATCCTGATGCCATATATGCAGTGTGTTCAGGAGCTTGGAAATTCCAGAGTCGTTCTCGTCAAACCAGTCTTTGTGGCTCCTCTGTACAAAGCCGACTGTGTCAGCTGCTGCTGTGTACACAGCATCTCTAAAGGTGCTCCATACTTCTTCAACATCAGTCGATGCAGGAATTTCTTGGAAAGCTGCTTGGATTTCCTGCTACAGCACGTCCTTGCTGATAGGGAGGCGGTGGATGTTCAGCTTTCCTAGAGGGTTGCTGCCTGGCTGGTTGGAGCTTGTGTGTATGTCTGTTGTTCATCTTGCTGCGTACCAGGCGATGGTCCGACCAACAGACTGCTCCTCTCATGCAGCGTGTAATGGAAACATCACATCTGTCCCTCTGCCGGACAATCACATAGTCCAGTATGTGCCACTGCTTGGAGCGGGGGTGCATCCATGTGTTCTTGTACTTGTCTGCTTGATGGAAGAGGGACAAGAATGCAATTGAATGCAATGCATTACAATGCAAATACATAAATCCAGTTGCAGACGTCTGGGCCAAAGCTAAAAAAGCATAAAGAACTTGGAACAAGACTCTCCAGTCAACAGACTCAAAAGCCTTTTGACCAGTTTGAATTATTAATTACATGTTGTTGTTTGTCCATCGGATTCAAAGATAACCACTACTTCGGTGTCAGATGGAGGATCTGTGTCTGTGGGTCCAGTGTTGACAGGTGAGGCCAGCCCGGGCCCTAAAGGCTGGCCTACACGAGGGACAACACATGGGTTGGTGCTGCAGTGGAGGTGAAGGTTGCTCGTGCCTTGCGGTGGTGCGTTTTCTTTCAGCTTCTGCGATGCGTCTGTTTTGTAATGTAGTATATTGTATTGCATTACTTTTTTTTGTCACAACAGATTTCTCTGTGTGAAATTCGGGCTGCTCTCCCCAAGGAGAGCGTGTCCCTACGCTGAGAGCGCCACTCTTTTTTCTTTTCTTTTCTCTTTTTCCTCTGCCTGCAGTTGTTTTGTTTTTTTCTAGCCAAGTGGATTTTTCTACAGATTTTTGCAAGAGACAACCTTTTTGTTGCAATGGGTCCTTTTACTTGCACAAAGTGCATGCTGCACACGGGACCATGGTTTATCGTCTCATCCGAATGACTAGCGTCCAGACCACCTGTGACTGTGCCGTGATTCGAACCACTGCACTCTCTCTCTTCCTAGACGGACGCGTTATCGTGAGGCCATCACTCTAAACAAAGTGATCATATAATAACCACATACTAAACTATTCGAACATATGCCCAGTGAATAACCGTTATTAATAAACATCTCACCAGCTGTCGTGGCGAAGTGGTTAGCATCGCGGACTGACTGCTAGTAGGACCCGGGATCGAATCGCAGCGGAAGTGGGTTTTTTCGGCCTGTGGCCGGCTCCTACCTGCAGTTAAGTGTGCTGTGGGCTTAAATGGGGAGACTGGGACCACACACTCGAGTATCATCCGCTTCACGGATGCGTCTTTGGGTGTGTTGCTCTGATTTCTTGACCAATACTGCAAGTGTCTGTATCTTTCGGACCTGGTTGATGCCGGGATATCATGACAGGAAACGTGGAGAGCAGCCTTGTCACGTAGTTCCAAACCTAAATGGATCTTCATAGCAGCATCGTCGTCGTCATCATCATCATCATCATCATCGTCCTCCTCTTCCAATATCAACATAAAAAAAGTCCCAAATGATGTGCCCGATGATGCCCTGCTTTCATGGTGACCTCAGTTTCGATACCCCTCCACTTTCGAGCTTGGGGCGAGTCTTGTCAAGGTCTTCAGTGTTGGCAGATTCATGAGGAAATCTCGTTGGACGGACGTGGTGGCTGTCTCCGCTCTGGAGGAGAAACTCACTCAGTCTGCCTCCATGACTAAACCATTATTGTCGTCAGTAGGGGGCTTAGTAGGTGGTGGCCTAAATAAGTTAAATCAGATCAGGCACAACTGAACACCATCGAAGTGACTCAGCAGCAGAGCAGTGTCTCCTCAAGTGTGTGGCCTTGTGGCGACCTAACGTCAATGGTTCCCTGTGGACTGCCGACGCGTGGACTGTGACAGACGAACCTGGGTGTGGTCGTATATTGGGAGCTCGGCGTGGAAGTAATGCCACTAAAACGGTGCAGATAATGGGGCAGCAAAAACAACTGGAATTGAAATGAGATGAAGTAAACATGTCTCCTCTTCGTTGTTTAAAGAGGGAGGAACATGTCTTTTACCTATTGGCAATGTTTGCAACATCTTCCATACACAGCATCAAGGAGTCGAATGGGCTTCTAATATTTCAAATAACAATGACCCCCCCCCCCCCCCCCCCACCCCACCCCCCAAAAAAACAACAAAAAAAAACTTTTCTATGTCAGGATATCCAGTGCTAATAAATGCTGCATCTCACATCACCCAGACAGATACAAAGTAAAATATTACAGCAGCTCTTTGTCAGTCCAAAGTCAGAATTAAAAAAAAGAAAGAAAAAAGCACAATCCATCAGACAATTAAGAATATCAAGTAAATAGTGCTTAGATTAAAATGAAATACATTCCATAAAACACATATTTCATACGCACACACACATACACAAAAGCAGTTGCTTATTTAACTACAATCTTGAAATATAAAGATAGTGTGATGGTTAGTTTGGGTTAGGGATAGCTAGGGTTGGGTTAGGATTAGCTAGGGTTAGAGTGAGGTAGGTTAGGGTTAGCTAGGTTTGGGTTAGGTTATGGATAGGGTTAGCTGGGGCTAGGGTCAGGTACTGTTAGGGTTAGCTATGGTTTGGGTGAGGTACGGTTAGGAAGTTCCAGGCTTGTCCTTATACCGATCATTTTCCATGTGCACACAGCAGCAATGACAGAAGAAATATGCACACACAAATTAGCTTCTGTTCAAGACTGGCATAGTGTAAATAGAGTTGCCTCGTCAGGGCTGGGTTAGGGTTAGCTAGGGTCAGGGTGAGCTAGGGTTATGGTTGCGAAGTTCCAGGTTTGACCTTATACTGATCATTTGCCATGTGCACATAGCGGAAATGACAGAAGAAATATGCACACACAAATTAGCTTCTGTTCAAAACTGGCATAGTGTAAATAGAGTTGTCACTCTTTATTGTAGTTTATCCCTTTGCTCTCCTGGCCTCATTGTTCTTTCATTTCGAGTCAGAAATGTATGCAGGCAACCATGTCTTAAAAAAAACACAAAAAAATTACTTTACGAAATCGTCCGTATATTCTGTGTAGCATATTCAGAATTAAAAGGCTGCGCCAGTCTTGAATAAAAACTAATATTGAGAAACACAGACAGAGCGAAATAGAGGAACGAATAGAAACGAATTTTATTTAAGCAGGGAAATGAGATAAGCAATTGATATACTTTCTTTTCACCCAGCCCTGCAAGTCAGAGAGGGCGGATTGGGGGGGAGTTACAGTTCTTTATTTCGATGATAACGGATAAGCACTGTTTTGCTTTTTTTTTTTTTTTTTCACCCAGTCCCCGCCCTGAACAGGGTCTACACTGCACAATACTGGATAAAAATCAAACCATTGTATACATAAAAATTCAGGGGAATCAAAAACACACACAGGCACAAGCATAGCTTAGTAACACGCATAGGGAAAAAAATAAAAACGAAAAAACAAACCAAAAAACACCTCAAGGGGGTCTGCATTTATAAAGGGATACAACTGGGAAATAGAGTAATTGTTGCATTTCAACATTTTTACCTCCCATAGATTGCCGAGTTTTCATTTTGCGATTCACACACTCATGCACAAACGCATGTACACACACCCATACATAAACACACACACACACACACACACACACACACACACACACACTGAGGTCCGTGAGAGCAAAAAAAAAAAAAAAAAAATCAGGGACGACGACACTGCTGCTTCTGCTGCCACGTCACTGTCCTCCCTTACACACAAACACACACAGAGACCAGATCGCATATGTGTCTTGTCGCGTGCCCAGACGGTGTACACACACACACACATTTTTTTCACCCAGCCCTGAGACTGACACAGACAGATGTTATCAGGTGAAAATGTAAGTTCTCCAGTGATGGAGACCAAAGGGCGTCTGCATACATAAAGGGAAACAACTAGGATATGGAATGAATCATGGTTGTATTTCAGTATAATTACCTCCATAGACTGTTTTCCAATATTTGATTTTGCAATTCACACACACACACACACACACACACACACACACACACACACACACACACACTATAGATAGATAAATTGTAAAACATGCTTTTTTGCCCCCTGACAAGTGTTGATCATTTGAAAATGGCCGCTGTACAGCATATACTTCGGGTATTTTTTGTCTTTTTTTTCTTTTCTTTTTTTTTACCCTCTCCTTCACAACAAGCACACAGCACATGCCTCCCCTCCCTCCACACGAAGTCACACACACACACACACACACACACAAAACACACACACAAAAAAAAAAAAAAACAACTCAGACATGTCTCGCCCCCTTTCAACCGTTTTCCACGTGATATTCGTGAACCAAGAGTTGTCTGAAGTGTTATCAACTCACTTATTAATCTGCGTCAAAACAGAAAAAAAAAATAAATAAAAAAAATCGCAAAATCCTGGGCATTCATCAGTGTGTTCAAAGTTTGAGCAGTGTGCAAATTTCAACAGTGGAAATCCTATGCTGAATGTTTTTAGTGTTTGTTTCTGTGCTGAATCATGACACTGAATACGGTGTTGCTGAGCAATAACATATCATTTAATGATTCAGACAGTGTTGTTTGCTGGTGGTGCAAAATGCATTCTGTCCATGAAACTGTGGGATTGGAGATTCAATAGAGGTAAGTTTCGTGTGTCAGTACGTGTGAATAGCGCTACGTGTCAATTGCATTTCATGCTATTAATTTTTCCACTACTTTCAGCAGTGCTTTGTGGCATTTGCAGTATGTTCCACTGCACAGCACGTGGACAGAATTGATAGGTTTTCTGTTTGTTTTTGTGTTGTTGTTTTTAACAGGACCATGCTTTATACCAGTGTGGTGTTGTGGTATGTTGCAGTGCGTTGTGTTCTGTTGCCTTGCATTGCATTGCATTGTATTGCATTGCATTGCCTTGCATTGCATTGCATTGTATTGCATTGCATTGTAAAACGTTGTCAGAACAGCTCTGTCTGGTGTGACTTTCCAGCTACTCCCCCCAGTAAGAGTCAGTCCCTCACCACAGATGATGTTTTTCTTCTTGTTTTATGTTCTGGGTCTAAGTATATTTGGTTTAATTAATGTAAACGTGGATTTTGCTGCGGATTTTTTTTCGCTGTGCTTAATGTCTGTGTGTGCGTGTGTGTGTGTGCGTGTGTGTGCATGCGTGTGTGTGTGTGTGTGTGTGTGTGTGTGTGTGTGTGTGTGTGTGTGTGTGTGTGTGTGTGTTTTCTTCAGTTTAACGTCTATTCACTATAAGTGTTTTCAGACGGAAAGGAGTAAAGTACTGTATAAAGGAAAGGGAATGCATGTGAATATTAGTGTAAAGAAAGTGTTCATGTTATGTACCAGAGGAAAAGTAAATTATAAGAAAAAGTCTAAAGAGATTGTGGTGTGTATTGAATGAGGTGTCGTGGGAAGGAGAATATTATGTATATGCATATCAAGTATTAACCTACAACAATGTAAATATAAATAACAGTATCAATTATAATGCATCAAAGGAGGATGCCAACTGGGCTGGAGTTTAAAATTTCTGAAAACATTCTAAGCAATGAATAATTATTCAAAATCTTTTCAGTGGCTAATGAAATATTGGAAGAAAAGTCATGAACTACATCTTTTGGAATTAACTGTCTTATGCTCTGAATGAGTAGCTGGCTTACAGTTATTTGCTTACCGCATATACATTTTATATTTGTGACCCTCCACCACGAAATGAGTCGCTTTGCACCAGAGGTCGATTTTTAGTTATTGGTATATCATAAATGTGCAATAAAAGAGCTTTACAGCAAAAAAAAAAAAAAAAAAAAAAAAAAAGTTTGTAAATCGGACCATTCTGTGAAAAGTTATTGTGATTTTAAGTTGTAAAGTTCGAAAGTAACAAACTGAGAAATCAAGGCTGAAAAGTTTTGGAACATGTTCATAGCAACCACATACTTCTAAGCAAGATATGTTCATGAAATTTGGCACACACATACTTAGTGGAAATATCCACAATTGCACAAAGTTTGAAAGAAAAATATTAAGTGTACTTGATTTTATTCAAATAAGAATTTTCTTAATTTTGGGAAAGAATTGTGACTGAGGTGTAAGTATACTTACTTTTTAATCAGCTCAACGTGACTAAAATCTTCCAGTGTTAAAATTAGTTTTGTTGCAATGTTGTTTGTGTTTCAATTACAATGAAACTGTTGCATTGTAATTTGTACAGTATGTGTACTAAAAATTTATGCCAGATTAAAGGGAAAAAAATGCTAAATCATGATGCCGAATCATGTAATTGTTGTAATTCAATGTGGTCACTGATTACTGTGCTTGTGATATTACCACAATCCATGCAACAAGCACAGGAAAATAAAAAAAAAAAAAAGATCCACACAACAAAACTGCTCACACAAAAGGTACAAGTTCACGTGCGTTTTATCCCAGCATAGCATCAAATGAAATACACTTCATAATCAAAATGAACACTTCAAACACTTCATCTGCAAAGAAAACCTACTTGCCATAACCCATACTTCACACAATAAAGACACACAACCTCATCAGTCAAACACTCAATCTGCTAAAAAATGTGCAGATATGTGGCACAGGTAATCAATTCTTGTGGTACAAAGTAATAGTCATCAGGGTGGATGGTGTTGATGTTGAACCTTCTTCCTTCACTCTTTTTTCTCCACCGGTGGTATCAGTATGTTCCAAAAATGCATGGTTTATCCTGAAACAGTTTGTTATGTAATACTTCTTAATCTCTTTTTATTTTCTTTGTTTTGAATTATTTTCTATATGTTCTGAAGTGTATTCATTAATAATAATAATGTTAGATTAAATATTAACAGTAATTTCAGTTTTGTACATCTACATCACAGCTTTCATTCTTTACACAGGACTTTACAAAATACTTTACTTTTATGTATTTTATCAGAAAATCAAAAATAATACACTGTATATATATATATATATATATATATATATATATATATATATATATATATATATATAACCAGATAAAGCAGTTTACTGATAATAAAAGTATGAAATAATGATTATTAATGCTGTATCACTATGAGTATCAGTGTGCTTGTGCATGACATGCTGCAATGCATTAAGTTACTTTATGCATAGTGGCATGTCAAGCACATGCACACTGATATCATTTATGTAAAAAAACAAAAAAAACAACAAACAACAACAACTAAGTCTGCACACTTAATGGTAAATTTATACTATAAATCAAAGTACATTAACAGTTGACCACAAATCACTCACTCATACTCATAGATCTATAGGAGTACACCTGCAGACAATTCTTTAGTTGACAGTGTAGTCAGTGTGGTGGTGTTGCCTCTCCTCCTAATGACATGACTTGCCAGCAGTGATCTCAGAATTGGTGTACAGGCACGCATATAAAGTACCATCATATCTTTCAGGGCTGAAAAAGAAATTAACAATTAGGAGTACTGTTAGAATTTACTGTTGACACAACTCTATATTTATTTACCTCAAAACAACACACACACACACACACACACACACACACACACACACACACACACACACAGAAACACACACAGCAACACACACACACACACAAACACACACACACACAAAACAAACAAACAAACAAACAAACAAACAAACAAAAAACAAAACAAAAAAAACCACACACACACCAACCTGACACACATACACATAAAATATCCATTGAAGCAAATTCTGTGAAACTGAAAACTGTTCATAATGTCATGCCCTTGTACCTCCCAATGCTCACTTACATGGAATGGTTAAACTGTGAAGGGGCCGTGTGTGTGTGTGTGTGTCTGTGTCTGTGTGTGTGTGTGTGTGTGAGACATATTGTGTGTGTGTGTGTGTGTGTGTGATTTTCTTTTAATTTACACTCTGCTAATTTCCCCAGATTCACTTTATTCTTTTAATCATTTTTATTCCACATGTCAAACAGTGAATTTCAGTACCAATGTAGAGACAATAAATCAGTCTTGAATCAATCATTGTTAAAAAAAAAAAAAATCAATTGATTATACCATCATTACATTTTAATATTTGTCAATGTGGGTAAAACCTGAATGCTTACCTTCAGACACTTGAGCTATATCCAGTCCCTAGTCACTTTGTTTCCATTTTCCTTGTGTGAATTGTGAGATCCAAACACACTTCTCTCACTTCAGTGCAGCAAGTCAGTTTCACTCGTGTCCATGTCAGTTACACCACTGATGGCACCTGACGCTTGTTGTTTTCGGCAATTACAGGCAAAGGATTCCAAACTGACTGTATGTAGTGCAAATGTTGATTCGTCATCTACATCAAAATTAACAGTAATTATTGTTGATGAAAGCTGAACGACAATCCTCCGTCATCTGCTTTCGAAATCAGCGTCGCTTTCGTATTCACTGAGATCGATTTCAAGACCATCAGCCTGGTTGGACTGGTCAGTTCCATCAGTGAAGTACTAGGTTAGAAACTCACAAATGTCGTCTGCTTCACTTAATGGTAAAATGTGTGCAACGCAAGTGTATCTCGTCAGGAAATTGCCAAGTCTCTCTTGAAATACGTGCTTCCGTACACTGCGACCATGTTTATAAAAGCTAGCGTGCTGAATGGCTGGTTTCGTCACGTGGCCTCTCTCGGCCAATGACAGATGGGGTTTTCCTTCATAGTGACGCATTGTTTACGTAGTGTATCCTTATTTTGAATGCGTCGATTGGCTAGTAGTTTAAAACTTAAACAATGAGAAGGACAGAGATTGAAAGAGACGGCTTTGACCTTTAACTCTCTCCATACGAACGGCGAAAGAGACGACGTTAACAACGTTTCACCCCAATTACCATCATCAAAATATTGCAAGCGAAGGCTCTTATACTGAAGACGTGAATGTTGACAAAGAATACCACAATTCTGACGACGGAAGCTAAATGTTGGGTCATTCAGACACCCACTGGACATCCGAGGGGTCTGTGTAGAGGAGAAGAGAGGACTGGCCGTACTGAGTGAGTTAAAACGATGTGTGATTCGACCGGTCGATTCCAATATATTAAGGAGGGCAAGCTTGTCAAAGTTGATCGATTTTGCGACGTCATAGGCGATCAGAATGATGGTTTAGGTATTTCAAGCACACTTTTGAGGCAAAAGAAGACCGAATTATGCCTTGGTACTTCAATATGAGATAAAAGAAAGCCTAAAATTTACTATGAAGTAAAAATCTGACAATCGACAACCTGACCCCCACCCGCCTAAAATGGCCGCTAGTGGCAAAGTTGGTCAGGTGCAAAGCGACTGATTCCGTGATGGAGGGTCACATTTAGAAAATTTTGTACGAAAGGCATTTAAACGAAGTCTATACCTTAGACTTGTAATTTGTATTGAATGTGCTGCTGGTGTCGAATTTAGAAAATGTTTGGGATTAGCTGCATTCTTTGTGTTTACACAACATCGGTAATATTGATTATGTGTGTCTGTGTGTGTGTGTGTGTGTGTGTGTGTGTGTGTGTGTGTGTGTGTAGTAAAATTTGGGCATCTGTTGGAAAAAATGTAGTGATTTGGAGGTGTGTGTATATGGGGACGTCCCCGTATTACAAACATTTTCAGTGTCCCAAACTTACCCAAAATTCATATGAGGTTTATTAACGATGCAAACAGCATATATTATGTAATTTTGAAAATGTTCCCAAATTACTACCTTTTTTGCTTGTAGTAATTTGAGGACGCCCCCCTTTCTACTACATTATACTTACCCTGTCATACACAAACTTAGTACCCGAATTAATTTTTTGTTTTAATTATTTAAGCCTTAAAAATGGTGTTTTGGGTATCTAGGAGCTGAACCGATAATATTTCATGATAATTGAATTTTTTGGAGTATTTGTGTTTTTTAAGCAATAGTAATTTTGTCTTTTTAGTGTTGTATAAAACGAAATGAGTAAAATAAGATAATGCAACAGGATATAGAATTGAACTAAAATTAAGTGAAAATAAGATTGAATTTATACATTTTTATTCTATAAATTAAATCCAATTAAAACAAATCAAAATAGATTAAACAAAATACGCAGGATTACAGTTTTTAAAACATCACAATTGATTAATGATGGATTTATAAATGGACAGATGGACACATTGACTGATCAACAGACTGATAGATCAGACAGAAAGGTCAGGAACATCATTAAACAAATGGACAAATGCACAAGGTGATAATGGAAGTATCCAACAAAAGGTAAGTGTTTGGTTGTATTCCAAGCAAAATGATATTGTATACGCACACGCGCGCGCGCGCACGCACGCACGCACGCACGCACGCACGCACGCACGCACGCACGCACACACACACACACACACACACACACACACACACACACACACACACACACACACAAACTGCCACTGACTTGTCGCAACAGGGGTGGGAAAAGATCTCTGGCGTGTTGCTCAGTCTGTTGTATTTGGAAAAGCCCACAGAGACTGTTCCGTTTTGAAGAAATTTGCGCAATGTTCGTTTGGAAATGCCAGTATTCGTTTGATTTGCAAAGCATCATGCTCTACCTTTCATGCTAGACTTATGATCCCTCCCTCTCTCTACCTTTATTTCTTTGAGGCGATCGATGGTGTGATGGCCTTGTACCTGTTCTTTTTGGTATTCTTTGACTTTACTGAGGATTTCCTATTTTTCTGGATTTAGGCCGCTCGTTGTTGTTGCGTTACCAGCAAGTCTGTCAGTTCGTTCATTTTCATAAACACCTACATGTCCCGGGCAGTATGACCATGTACGCTTTTGCCACTCTGGGCTTCCCATTCCACTTTCAATGTTCTGTATGAGGTTCATTGAGTCCGTTAGAATCATGGCATGCTGGTTTCCAGGCATATGGATGATGACAGCCACTGGAGAGCATGTGTCACAGCTTCAACTTCCATCGTTAGGCTGGAGGTTGTGACTTCGTAGGCAGCATTCTGTTCCCTAATTAATTTTCCATTTTGTTTCGCACTGAATCCCCAAACGGACTGGTCTTTGGTGACTGAGCCATCTGTGTATATGATGATGTCCTCTTCTTTACTGTTTTCTTCTATGAGTAGCTTCACTTCTGTATCAGTTGTGTTCTCTGGCCATTCCCAACAATGTCTTCCTAGAGTGGGTGAAATGGCTGTGTTAAAAGATGACCTGTAAGTTCTGTCTGACCTGAGTGAGGTGACCGCCCCTCCACTGACTTCCTGACCTGTAAGTTCTGTCTTATCTCAGTGAGGTGACAGTCCTTCACTGACATCCTGACCGGTAAGTTCTGTCCTGTATCAGTGTGGTCATTGCCCTGCACTGACATCCTGACCTTAAGTTCTGTCCTATATCAGTGAGTTGACAGCCCTTCACTGATATCCTGACCGCTCCGTCCTATCTCAGTGAGGTGACGGCCCTTCACTGATATCCTGCCCTGTAAGTTGTGTCTGATCTCAGTTCTTCTTCCTCGTTCGCCTCCCATTAGATGAGTAGCCCGGTGTCCTCGATGAATGCTAATCATCTCAGTTCTGCTGCAAAGTCGCTCACGGTTTCCAGCTTATTCTGCTTTCTGTTGTGAAATTTGAACCTTTCATCTATGATACGTGGTTTGGGTGACTCATGTGCCTTGAGGATAGCAAAGAGGTCGTCATAATCCTTTGTTGCTGGTGTGTCAGGTGAGCACAGTGAACGAAACAGTGAATAATATTTGGCACCAATAACTGACAAGAATACACTCTTCTGTTTTTCTTCAACAATGTCGTTTGCTTCAAAGTAAGGCGTTAATTAATATAACAATCAAAATTTTCAACAGCAGGATTGAACTCATCAGACTTATTAATTGTGTGTGCCATTCTGAATTGTGGATTACACTCTAGCAAAGTTTATGACTGGAGAAAAACACCACCACCACAACAACTTCTGTCACAGTGGAAAAACAATTTGCAGGTTTGTTGACTGATCCAAAATGGCGTCAACGTCTCTGTCCAGCATGAAACAAACAAGTACATATTTCTCAACAGTCACAAAATCCTTGGAGTTACAGTAGACAATATTTTGTCATGGTCATATCATATTTCATCATTATGTAATTCTCTTTATCTAATCAATATTCACCAAATATCAAAATTAAGCTCTTTTTTGAATCCTCTTTGTTGAAAGCTATTTTTCAATGTTTATATTGAATCCCATTTCAACTATGCTTCTACAGTGTGGGATTCAGCAAGTGAGAACACTATGAAACCTCTGCTAAGTCTGCACAGACGAGCGATTAAACTATTACTTTTTAATTCATCGTCATTAACAATATACGATTACAAGACTCTTGGTGGCTTTCCTGTAAAAATTAAACTAAATATAACAAGGCTTTGTTAAATTATGTTTGGCTTTGCACCCCCTCACTATAAAACAAATTTGTAACCAACACCAATCGTCATGTCCAAAAGATGACAGTGCCGCTTTCAAGGATCGATCTTTTGAAATCCAGTCTGTCTTATTCAGGGGCTTCCTTGTGGAATGAAATATCAGTTTGTCTTAAGGTTAATATCTTTAAAAGCATGACTGTTTTTTAAAAACACATATCGTGCGTATCCAATGAAAAACCTATGATTGTGTCGTATACCCATCAATATCTACAATACTTTTGATCGCCGATGTATTTACTTCTCTCTCCTCCTCTGTCAGCTTCTTTTAATGTCTGTGTCCCCTCTTCACTCTCTCTCTCTCTCTCTGTCTCTGTCTCTCTCTCTCTCTCTGTATCTGTCTCTCTCTGTCTCTCTCTGTCTCTCTCTCTCTCTCTGTATCTGTCTCTCTCTCTCTCTCTGTCTCTCTCTCTCTCTCTCTGTCTCTCTGTTTCTTTCATTCTCCAAACCTTATTCACTCTTTACCTGTCCGTCATCGTGCCTTCTCTCCATCTAATCTCTCGTCCCTACAGTGTATTGCTTACTTGTGGTTTTTGTATTGTACTTGAATATTTGTACCATGCTTTGTGCATGGGTGTATAATTTTGATAATGTTGCTGTTGTGAATGTTTTGGCTTTCTTTATTTTTCTCTTCAATTTTCTTGCCCAGATAGCCGGATGCAAACAAGCACGCTATGTTTATCCCGTTACCCTCATGAAGTAAAATTTCGTTCGTTCGTTATCCCCCCATGCCCCCCCCCCCCCAACACCCCCCCCCCCCCCGGCCCCCCTCTCTCTTATCTCTTTCTTTCTCTTTATATCTACCCATCTTTCTTTCTCTCTCTCTCCCAACCCCTCCCCCCCCTTTTTCTCTCCTTTTCTCTATCACCAGCAATTATTCACGTTTATTTTGGATTGTGTATCAAACTTGTGTATCAAAGGCCTGTGACCCAAGT